>NW_007578486.1:0-187395 GCF_000690725.1 Stegastes partitus
GACCCTAAATAGCCTAGGGTTATTTTCTGGCTTTCATCAGCGTCTATGTAATGTTTTATTCGTGTAGCTGTACCTCCATGTCTCTAGATGGCGTCAGCGAGCTAACATACTGCTGACGGACCTTTCTCTTAGTTGTCAGTGTACATGACAGCATTAATTATTACTGATAATTCATTTAATGCACCACATGTAACATTATCATGTCTTACAAGTGGAGTTATATATGTAAAATATAACTTTTAGTAACAATGTGGAGTTTGTTATATTGTAAGTTGCCGTAGCTACGATCAGTCTAGCAACATAATTATCAGTGTTTAGTGTGCTACAGTTAACAGATGTGGTCAGATTATTATTAGTTATTTAGCGGTGAAGTAGTTTCACGGTACAATTTTCCATACTTTTACAGGTTTTGATCTCTGTGACTGTGAACTGTCAGGATTCGTCCATTCTAAATGTGTTTTAAATTTCTGCAGCTGTTTTAAATGGGTGTAAATGTTATCTAACACTGATGTTGCAGTTAAAGTCATCAACATTTGAACTTAAAGTTAATCTTATATTTAAGTAACTAGACTGTATTGGTTAAAGTAACATTTACTTTGTGTAAAGGCGTCAGTTGGCGACAATCAGCATCAAGTAGTTGATATTTTTAATTTATCTTACACCAAAATTTAGAAGCACTCGGTGGTTTACCAGCTCTAAAAAAAAAAGAGAAAAAACAGAGAAACCTTGAAGTGGTAAAAGGCAAAGACGGGAACCTGAATAAATAAAATTAGAAACTGTTTCAGATTGCACAACAGGCCTAAAAAATACATAAATCAATACTGAAAAACCACCATTGCACTGCCACGGCAGAAATAAAACATGATACCACAGACAAATTTATTGCACCATATGAACAGGTTTGGTGAACTCCTACAGTCATCCTCAAATTTATTCCCATTAAAGAAAAGGCAAAATTCCCAATAGTCGCTCAAATAACTGGAAACTGAAAAAAGTAATAATAAATTAAAATTTGTTAAATTACAATTTAGCGAAATACGACATTGCTTTTGAATTGTGGTTGAAAAGAATAATTTTTAAAAAACAAACAAATCTGTCCTGGACAAATTAGAGCACTTTGCTGATGAGCAGTGGGCCAAAATCAGAATACCTACAATTCTACAATTTTATTTAGCAGACGCTTTTATCCAAAGCGACGAACATCTGAGAGCAGATACAACACAAGCAAGGATCTGGTCAGGAGGTCAACAGGTGCAGAAGTCTGATGGAGAGTTACAGAAATACTTGATTGCAGTGATTGGCTCAAAGGGTTGTTCAAGAAAATGTTAGTTTACGTCCCATCATGCTTGCTTTCTTGTGTGTGTGTGTGTGTGTGTGTGTGTGTGTGTGTGTTTGTTTTTTTAAAATATATTTGTTGAACCACAATTCAAAAGGAATGTCATGATTTTCATTAATCACGTTTGTCAATTTCAACTTATTTCAGTGACAGCTGTTTTCTTCCTTCTTTAATGGGAGGGTATGATTACATTTGAGGACGACTATAATCATCGATGGGGTATTTTTCATATTTGTGTGTTTGCCCCCACTCTGCCCACTGGTGCTGTAAACGCGCCACGAACTGCGTCGTATTTCCGACATTACGGCTGGGCCCTGAACGCAGCACCGGGGCCTGCCGCTGCGGTCAGCTTCGGGACTCTTCGGCTCCGACGTCGGCTCGTGTTTCAGGGGCTATAAACGGCGGCAGGTGTCCGTCCAGCAGACCGGGCCTCCGTCACGGCGGCTGTTGGTTCGATGCAAATTCCTCTTGAAGCGTTTTCTTGGTGATGTGAGTCTCCGGAGCGGCTGTAGGCCAACAACAACAACAACAACAACAAGCAGTACAAGGCGGGTTTCTGCTCCTGATATGAGCTGCTGCTGCGGACCGGACGCTCATCTATTTGTTTCTGACTTGGGCGTTTACTGAGCCTTTTTTTTTTTTTTTTTTTGAAACCTTCTGCTGCTGCTGGGTTTGTTTTGTTGAAGCGGAGGAAGCAGCAGCAGCAGCAGCAGCGACGTCCCGAGGAGGAGCATCGTCCCGCTGCTGTTTTATTACCGAGCAGCAGCAGCAGCAGCAGACAGAGACTCGACACCGAGACGGACGAGAGGCAACATGTTTGAGACCAGAGGGATCCCCTTTGTGCTGCTCGATGTAGTCTGTCTGGTTCTGGGTATGTCTTTAAACGCATTTTATTTTTGTTTTTTTTTTAATGCTGTGGACTGTTTTTTTTTTTCTGTGATAAGCGGATTTGTGAGCCGATATAATCCAGTGTTGGGATATTGAGCAGTTTGCCATCACGTGAAGGGAGTGGAGGGAGAGCTTCACTTTAATTAACCTCTTAATGCTGGTTCATGTATGTGATGCTTTTATTTTGTTAAAACCAATCATCAGATGCAGGGTATCAATACCAATCCTTGCCTTTAATATTGTATTATTGATTGTTTTACATGTTGTGCCATTCCCTCACATGGGCATGATTGTAGTCTATGCAGGCCACATGCTTGTCTTATTAACCGATTTAAACCATACAATTGAAGAAGAGAAACACTTTCTAACCACAACACTTGCTGCCTCTGTTAGTTTCCTGGCACATGTAGCCACACATGCCCCCTCGGAAGATCTGAAGCAGCCATAAAGCAGGTCTGAAGCTGTCCTGTACAGTCATAGGCAGAGTTTCTAAGTGTTTCAGCTCGCTGCAGTTTTCTCAGCAAGCCTTATATTTGCATAGAAGAGCTGGCAGGGCTGTTCTGATTCACTCTGTAGGCACCGGGGTTGTCTCAGGGGCTTTTTTGTGTCTTAGACTTGATTAGGAATGATTGATTTCTGCCATGACTCATGGTTTCCTCACACAGTCCTGCAGCATCTGCCCAGAGCTGCAATGATTAATCACTTAGCTGCTGATTGTTGTGTTATTTAGATAGTCAAATATCAGTTTGAGTAATTTTTTAAAGAAAAAAAGTCTGATTCTAGCTTCTTTACGTGGCGGTCAACTGAGTATCTTTGGGTTTGTGGACAAAACAAAACATTTAAGTCACTTTGGGCCCCGAGATCTGTCATTTTTCACCATTTTCTGACATTTTAGAGGTCAAACAACAAATCGGTTGTTTGAGAAAGTAATGGATGGAATAATAAACAATGGCAATGATTGTTGGTTGCAGTTGAGTTTGGATTAATGATCTGCTTTCTTCCCACAAAGGTGACTGTATTCAGTGGAGCAAACTAACAACTGCTGCTTCTGACTCATTGAAAAATCCCAAACGATTGTCAGTTGTTTGGTTTTATTGGCCTTCGTAGTAGTCGGTCAAACTGAGAGGAAGCTGAGCAGCCTTTTAGTGTTTGACAGCACAATGAACCTCAACCGTCCACCAACGATGAGCCAAAAACAAGCTTTTGAGAAGAGGCTAATTTCCCCTTTAAATATTATTGACCACCCAGGGCTACGGGTTGGTGCTACATTGCATAACTGTAATTTCGTAAGAGATTTGTTTACAGGGAGTATGGCTGTACAGTGTCCTGTTTGGGTTTGTCCTTCTGAATGAAGCAGACTAATAGTTTTTGAATTACTACCAGCAGGCATCTGTCAGAGTCTGTCTGCAGACGTACCAGCAGTCATGCCTCAATGCCAGCAATGCATGAAGCAGGGTCCACTTCATAAGAATGCAAGATTTGTTCAACTACACAGCATTCGTCCTGTTTTGCGTTATGTTATCTGGTTAATAGCATGTTTACTGCAGCAGGAAGAGAACCGGCGTTGACTCTCAGTCTTTGTGTTTGTGTTGGGAAGCTCCTTGTTGTGTCAATGGCAACAAGTTAAAGTGTAACGCGGCTGCTTGCTGCGGTGAGGAATTGTCCCGCTGCTGGTCTGAGTGGCGTCTCCAGCTGCTGGAGCCCATCAGCTGAGGGCGGCGGCAGCTGCAGAAACGGCACACTGAACACAAAATACCAGACACGGCTAAGGAGCAGCTCACTGGATGGTGGTTTATCAGCGTGCCGTGTTCCCTGTTTGTGCGTGTTCTTCCATTTGTGGCTTGTCAATGTGCATCAATAGCAGAGCTCCACTTTCTGCTCGAATGGATGACTGACTGCGTCTTTTCTCTTCGCTCTACAATGGGCTAAACCGGCCAAACAGTCAGAGAAACGACAGCGGCATTACATCCAGACTTTGGACTGTCACAACCAATTAGCATAATCTGTTATCTTTATGGTATTTTATCTGTAGGGAGTGCTTAGCTAAGTCCACAGCTCCCCTCACACCAGGATGACTCCAGGCAGGCATTTGGTGACATTAAGTCACTGGTGTTTCTGCTCTTTCAAACATCATGTTGTAGAGAATCTGGCTGAGCTCAGTAATGCACATTTTTGAGGCTCCAGCTTGAAGGATGTTTTTCTTATCTAATCTCATGAAAAGAGCGACCAACAATTAAACCATCCAACTAACAAGTGTTTCTTGTTTTGCCAAAGCCTGATTCAGTTTACGTTGTTGTCCGAAAACTGCCGAAACACTCGAGGGAGCCCCGTTGCCTGAGGCGTTCCTTTTATTAACACAAACAGGTACTTTAATCCATTTAAAGCAGTCGCACACACATCATCCTGCTGTCATATATAATCACTAATGCACTTATTGTGAAATAATCTGCAGCTGAAAATAGTCCCCAACAAAAAAACAACGCAACAAAACCAAACAAAAAAAATCCTGATAGATATTGTGATAGTAATGGCAGTTTTCAGTAGCAATACTCAAAACATTTAAAACAAAGCACGTGATTTTGCTGCCATCAGTAGCGAACAAGCAAGTTCCCTTTTTTCTGCGTGTTCTGAGTGTTATTTATAGGTCGAGGTCATCTCTGTAGCGCCATAGTGATTCATTAAGACGGTATCCTGTGACACATTTGGCCTCGATTCAAAGATTTCGACGTTGCTCTCATTCATGTTGCAATTTCGATAATATTTCAGTTGCTGCTGTAGCCTTGAGCTATGCCTTTGTTGGAGAGGAGGAACATGTGCTAAAAATACAGCGTCTAGTTGCTGGTGACAAATAGTTTACTGTTCTAATAATGAAGTGAGCGGCTTTTGAAGATGAATACATTGTTGGTTTTGCTCTTTTCATGAAATTTGATGACAGCAGGTAAACACAGAATAAATTAGGACGCTGTTGTGCTTGAACATTTCATTTCTGTAAGTAGGATTTTAAACCCTTAATGTTTGTTTTGCATTTGTGGAGTTTGTATGGATGCTGATGAACACAATTGTCCTCTAACTTGAGAACTTGTCTTCCTCCTGAAGGCCTCCACACTTTGTTTCAGCACCTTCACTCTCTCCTCTGTGATAATTCCTGCTAATCTCTCCCTCCACAGGAGGTCTGCCCCTGGCAGCCTTTAACCTGGGTAAGATCCGCCCCTACCAGAGGGGCTTTTTCTGTAACGATGACAGCATCAGGTATCCTTTCCACCACAGCACAGTCACCTCCACGGTGCTCTACACTGTGGGCTTCACCCTGCCCATTAGCTGCGTAAGTAGGAGTCGCTCCAGGCAGGTTCGGCTCACACACAACCTGTTTCACCACAAATATGTTGAATTGTTGAGCACATGGGCAAGCATGTGGGTAAAGGTGTGCCGTGGCCTCACCTCTAGTTCACAGAGTGACGTAAAGTAGTTCACTGCCACACCTACATGGAAAGCAGATGTTATAGTCACTGGGTCGTTTTGCTGCTGTGGCAAGTCAACATATCTGTGGTGACAAAGGTGTGTGATAGAGCAGCACATCAGAGAATGAACATCCAGAGCTTCATGTAGGATATCTTCTAGATAAAGTTCTGTGTTTGGTGCTACAGCCACGGCACAGCTGTGATATGAAGTTCTGCTACTCGTACAGGCTAAAGAGGATGTCCACTTAAACACAGCAGATTTAAAATACATCAACCTCAGAGAAAACTTTGAATCCATTTTGCACGCAAACACCCCCAAAAAAGTCCTTGAGTGTTTCTTTTACCAACGTAAGTCAGTGTTTAGTTTTCTTTACATCTGTTCTGTGAGGAGCTCTCAACTCCAGAGGAACAGACAATCTAGTATAAAAGACCCAAACCACAAATTAATCGATTAGTCTAAATCTAGATACTACAGAGTAAGGCCAGGCATTTAATCTTTAATTTAATTTTTTTGGCTTTTCATTGAATTATCTGTTGGGTGAACGTTTTATTACTGTTGTTAATCAGTGCAACAGACATGAAGGCTGCGTCCTCGAGGCCTTAAAATAGCTGGAACGCTCTTTGGATCAGAGCGAGTGCTTTTGGAGAATAACGGAGGCAGGATGTACGAGTGTGTGTGTGTGTGTGTCTGCCTTGTGTTACTTTTATGTTATCAGTGATTTATCTCTTGTGTCTTTTATGTATCACGAGTAGTCATAACCTCAAGAGCTTTTGTGTAACGTTGTTGTAGTAATTTTTTCCTTTTATGACCCACTTCGTAGTTCAGTGTGCGTTTATAGGAAGTGGGAGAATATGTGGTAACTTGAAGCTGGAACTTTTGAGGAAGAGAAACCTTTGCCATAAAGAGAGATATTAAAGTAACAATGAGTAACTTTAGAGAAAGTGTAACCAGAGCTTTTCATGTCACAGAAGCCCATCTGGAAACCCAATCCTTACTGCACCGGACAGTTCTAAAGAGAAAGTCACGGAGACGCGCTTGCCAGTCGCTCACTAACCTGCTCATAAATGTTGTTTTTGTGTGCTCTAAGGTGTGGGACTTTACTCCATTAACATCCACTTCTGATCGGCGTCTAACTCTCTGTTGCCATGCCAACACTTTAACCATTAACAGCGTTTTCTGAAAGCTGGCGAGGACGCCGCCGCCCGGCTGCAGAGACTCTCTCACCTGGCCGCTGCCTCCTGCTTTGCACGGGCACACACTGTTGCATCATGGGTAGACGTCCTACCGGCATCTAGTAACCTGTATTCTTTTCTCTCTCATTGCTTCTCTGCTAGCTGGACTCCCATTTGCAATACTCACTGCACAGCACAGGCCTTTCCGCCGGGGCTTTTTCTGTAATGATGATACGATCAAGTACCCCTATAAAGAGGACACCATTTCCTATCAGTTATTAGGAGGTGTTATGATTCCCGTCACTGTCCTCACTGTAAGTGTACCTGCTTTGTTTTGTAACGGTTCCCTTCTGTTTTTCTTTTTTTTCTTCCTGCTTTTTGTAATTGGTGTCTACCTTCATCTACTTACACACCTTCCTCCTAAATCCTTCCTCCTAAATGCAGTGTTTTTGCACTATTGTGTGCATGTTGTTTTGTCCGCAGCCACCATTAACCAGCTTGTTAGCAGCATGGTTTGAAAAAAAGCTTTCAAAGCTCTAACATTTGAAGCTGAGGCAGACTTTTATTTTGAAACTTACCATCCCTAAGCAAATCTCCAGCTACAAAAAAGAACATGACAAACGTGAAACTCTTCACAAAGAGTCCAGTAGTTATCTTAGATCAGCAGCTGCTGAATCTACCAAAATAAACAGTAGTTTTATTTTTAAAGCCTCTATAGAGTAGGTTTTATCCTAATAAGTGAAGAACTCATTTCACACAACATCTTTAACTGCAGTAAATAGAAATAAAGCAGCTGTCCCTTTTTATCCTTGTTGACCCATCAACAGTCAGAAGTTCAGTTCTTCTAGTGACACCTTTTAAATCTCCAGTATCAGGTCAGCATTAGTATGAATCCATCAACAGAAGACTTTAAACCACCTCGGCCTGTTGCAATGTTGCAAAGTACGCTAAACCACAACAGGAGTTAGCTGTTAGTCACTCAAGCTCAAACATACAAACACCTCACTTATAAGATTATTAGGAAGCTGGCTTTAATTCAGACTTCTAGATCAACCTAACTTAGGATTGTTTCCTATACTAAGTGGACATCCTCTTGTGGCCCTGATTGTCTCAGAACTGTGACATAAATGAGAACTCAGAGCTAACATTTTGCAGAAAAATACTTTGAAATATTGATATCACTCTACTTGAACTCATTACATAAGAAGCTACACCAGAGGATTAGCTTAGCTTAGCATTAAGACTGGAAACAAAGGGTCAGCCTGGCTCTGTCTGAATTTATCAAAATCCAACTTTATTGTTCAGTAGTTCCTGTAATTCCATAGACCATAGATCTGTGAAGTGCAACTTAAAAATGTCATTACTTGCACTGGTTCTCCTTTAGCAGTTTTGTCTATAGCTGACCACCTGCAGCTTGAGTAACTTGGACATAAGACACCTTATTTCACTCTTTTCAGACTCATTTTGAGTCACAGAGCTGTGACTAAAACTTGTTTGCATCTCTGAACCTAAGAGGAGACTAGAGGCTTCTCTGTGCTCAGACCTCTCGCAGCACGTGAGGCGTTTAATGAAATTCTTTGAACTGTAGCCTCTGTCGAATCACATGAGGTGTTTTAGAACAATCAGTAACTTGTAGCTTCAAGAAACAACCTGGGATACATGTTCCCTCTCTAACTGCATCAGTGTTTCCATGCCTATCAGTCACACTGTGCCACCCATCACCTTATCCTCAGCAGCAAAATGTGGGTGAACGTTTTGGGTGCACAGTTCGATGTGCCAGTGCAAATGATGTAAGAAGTTAGTCTGTAGCAGAGAGACAGAGCCAGGCTAGCTGTTTCCCTGTTTCCAGTCTTCATGCTAAGCTAAGCTGTGTGCTGGTTGTAGTTTAATACATGTAAAGAGAGAAGAACAGCTTATCTAATTGTAATGTGGAAAGTGAATAATCACATATCCTAAAAAGCCCAACTATCGCTTTAAACACAGTTTGGTTGCAACACAGACAAGAACCTTGTATGAAATTGGCCCAAACAAAATGTATTCTTATTTCCAACCCAGTGAGTGATGTTGGATTTAGGAAATATTTCTGGCTCTGGAGTTGTTCATTCAGCTGCATCTTCAATTTGAATCTGACGTCTCATATTTTCTGTACAAACCTCTAACTCCGTGTCCCTTCCTCCCCTCCCGCAGATGATCTTTGGCGAGTGCCTTTTAGTTTACCTAAACCGCCTCAAATCCAAGTCGTCGTTCGGCAGCTACGTTGCCTGTGTTTACAAAGCTGTCGGCACCTTCCTCTTCGGCGCCGCCATGAGCCAGTCTCTGACGGACATCGCCAAGTACTCCATCGGCCGCCTCAGGCCGCACTTCCTGGATGTGTGCAAACCCGACTGGAAGCTCGTCAACTGCTCGTCGGGGGCGTACATCGAATCGTTCACCTGCCAGGGAGACGCAACGATGGTCAATGAGGGCAGGTAGGTGCTGCTCAAAACCCTCTTTGTTTTGAAGAACTCTGATTAAGTAGAACTGCAGCGATGAATTGATTGGCTGATGGACAGAAAATGAAGTGCCATAATCAAACAAAATGCCAGAATTGTATCAGTTCCAGCCTCTCAAATTTGAAGATTTGTGGCTTTTTGGGCTGTTTGTTAAATGAAACCTCAAAATAAATCACTCAATTAGATGAGAGTGCTTTCGTGCATCCCTGGATGACTTCACCTTGAATTTGTTCATGATTTCAAATGTCCTCAATTAAACTTGCGGCTCTCCAGGTTCTTGTTTTGCTGTTTAAGCGATTACTGAAATCTGGGTCTCCGTTGTTTTGTAACATGCTGATGGTGTAAACACAAAGAGCAAAGGTTAAATGTGTCATTAAACGGCATTAATTGTGCAATTGCTCTTTTTCCATTTGATCCAGCAGCTGTTGAGGGTTTTATTACAGCTCTCAAGATTACACCTGGGAAAAAAATGCATCTACAATCTGTAAGAACAGCGAAGGATGATAAAGCAAACAGAGCAGTGTCTCTTCCAGTTTTCGACATCTCTTGTAAGAGATAAACACGTTACATTGAGTTTCATAGATAACAAACATTTATGAGCATTTATTCCAGACTTCCAGGGTTGATGTGTTTGGTTTTTTCCACTATTAAATCAGTTAGCATTGTGTTGTTTGCTGTTCCACATAAATAAGTGTTTTCACAGTCACGAGACGATCATGATTCAGAATTCTCTGAGCTCCAAGCAGTTTCTGTTTTTGTTCCCGTCACATTTTCACTGCACTAGAAAGACGAACACCTCTAAGGAAACAGCACAACCATGACTGGAAGTAGAGAGAACTCAGAAAGGTCCTATGAGCAATATGACAAAGTTACAATACCATAAATAATATAAAAAGAAAAAAACTAGGTAGATTTTTTTTTGTTTATTTTATCAAAACGAAGAGGAAAAACTGGAACAAGCATGTACAACACCCACAGGTGTTACAAATACTGGGGAAAAACATGGTGACTCTACATAGAATAGGTTTTTTACTACTTACATCTGCTCCACACAGCCCGTAGAGCTGCCAACACATGACTGTTGTTTGCAGCTGAGTCACTAACAGCTCTTCACTTGTGCAGAGAAGCACAGAATTTCTAAATGAGACATGTAGAGTCATGCCGTTTTGATGAAATATCACAATTTTGAAGCTTAGGTTTGCTTCCCAGTGGAACTTAAGTCACTGATGAGTAGTTCAGTGAATGTGGGAAAGTTGAACATTTGTCAGTTCTTTCTGTTCTTACACTTTCCAGCTGTGTAAATTGTGTAATTTTGGAATTTTTTTTGTAGCCGTTGCTTTAAACCTGCCATATTTTGTGTACTGGAGGGTTTAAGAGCTGTTAGACTTTCCAAATGTTAAAGCTGAAAACATTAATGACAAAAAGTTCGTTGTGAAAGATTTAGTGTTTATCAGTAGTAAAGACATGTAATGTAATGACATGTGGTCGTGTGTTCACTGAGGTGCAGTGTGAGGCAGTTGTGCGTCTCTTACGCTGAGTCACAACGCAAGAATGTGAAGCTTGTTTTCATTAAAGTCTCCGTCTCTTATCAGCTCCGAGCAGAAGGAAGAGTAGAGGGAGGAGAGGATATCCTCCGCTCATTCTGATGCAAGCACAACCACAGAGGATCACTTTGGTTATTATAGGCTGCACGGAGCTTTCTATTCTTTCATTCTGCCTAACTTTAATACGTGCAGGTTTCCTGTCCCTGACATTTATCCTGAGCTGCAGCCTTTGAGCCTGAGAGCCGAGACTAAACGTGCCCACCCACCTCTCGCCCTCCTCTGGGTTATCTGCTCCGTATTTACCGGGGTGTGGTGCTCTATGGCTTCCTGGAGCCCTGTTACTACTCTGCAGTCTGCTTATTTTTTTTTTTTTTTAATGGAGCATAAGGCTGCAAACATTCATCATCCAGCCAAGAGAAGGATCCGGTGATGCTCGGCAGATATCCAGGGCTTTTAAGATTAACGTCAGGACACATTATATTTCCAGCTGCCGTGTGTGTTTGGGATGTCTGCTGGACTCTAATGAGCGCAGCAGGAGAGCAGGACGGTGTGGTCTGTTCAAGATCATCTTACAGTAATTTGATTCCGTCTCACCTCAGGTTAACTTCCCTCCTGACAGACGACGTCTACCGTCAGTGTTTGTTTAAATGAGCACATGGTGAAAATATTAATTTGTGAGATGAGAAACTTTAGTCCTATTCCTGATGAACAGGATTGAAGTAGACAGAGTAGAGCAGGATCCTGCAGTTTTAATGTGCTGCACCGTGAATGCATAGAGGTCAGCATTATTATTGCATTCGCCAGCTGGGTCTTGTTACAGAGGCCTGTGTTAAGTGTCAGTGTTGGTGCTGGGATTAGCTAATTAATAGATTACCTGTAATGGTGATGATGATGATCGTGTCATTTATCAGTTACTTTCAAAAACATACACGCATTTGAGCTTTTCAGTTTGAGGCATTTTCTCTTTTTATCTTGTAGATTCAGTATCTTTGGGTCTTGGACTGTTGGCTGGAGAAAACCAGCAACTTCAAGATGTCTCCCAGATTACTACACTTTGACTATGTGACATTTTGGACTGTTAATTAATAAGACGAGTCTGTTGAGAACAATTAGATAAAACACTGATGGATGCATTATATTTTCAGAAGCACTTTCATCCTTAAATTTGTCTTTCATGTTCTAAGGGGCAAAATTATTACATTAAACTTTAAGGAAAATTCAGGCTTATGTCAACCTGACGCATTTCCCAATAATGTGGTTCTATGTATCAGGCCAACTTTGTATTCTGCACCATCAGTGACCAACAATAAGTTGCACAAAACAATGTTTATTGGCAAAGCATATAGCCAGGAAGTAATCCTTATTTGAGATTAAAGCTGCAACTAGCAGTCATTTTTATTGCCAATTAATCTGTTTATTATTTTCTCAATTAGTCAATTACTTTAGCCCAACATGACATCACTGATATTGTTTTAAAGTTTCCACTACCCAAATATATATTCAAGAAAGAATCCAGAGTATATTTGAATTAAAGAAGCTGGAACTGAAGAATTTAGACCTTTTTTTTCAGTTACAAAAACTAATCAGTTATCAAAGTAGTTTGTTATTATCAAATAACCAATCAATTAATCATTGCATCTCTGTTGTTGTTAGCCAATGGTTGTTCTGGATGACTAGCTTTTGTGTTTACTATTGATCAGACTTTACACTAAACACTCACACTAGTAACCTTTAATATTTGCTGTTTTGTGCGACTCATTGTTTCCACGAATCTCTACAACAGAGGTAGTTAGCCTGACCCTTAGACACACATTAATGGGAGATACAGCAGGTTGGAATAGACAGAAGTCGTCCTCTAAATGATACCTCGACATGCTCACAGTCATAATTCTAACATACAAGCATTTAGATTGTTTACCACCATCGTGTTTTAGTGTTAGAAAACCCATCAGATGGTGATCTATCCTCTGGCTACCATGAATGTTGTTGTAAAGCTTCATTGTGATCCATCCACTGGTGTTTCAGTTTGGACCACATTTCCAGAGCCGCGCTGCTTATGTGGATTAAAAATACTCCGAACCAATGACAGAACCTCTGTATGCGGCTGCAGTGGGTCAGGTTTGTTCAGTCGGTTTGCTGTGTGTAACTTGGCAGGAGACGCATCTTTCTGGTATTTACCTGCAAATGTATCCAGATAAGCTGCGTCTTAGATCGAGCTGTTGGTCCAAACTGCTGCAAAGACTCACCAGCAGAGCAGCCCAACGCTTCAAGTGTCAGACAGGAACGCACATGAAATTACCCAGTGTCCCGTAATATTACACTGTGTGTGTGTGTAGCTGCTGCTGCCGACGTGGTATAAAACCACAGCGCCGTTTTTATAAACAGGAACTAGTCCAGGGGGCTGTGGGGGGAGGAGGGGCTGCTGTCCACCATCATCATCCTTCTCAGGAGTCTCCAAAACACACAGCAACAAACACTGTAACAGCAGAGCGAGCCAGGACTGACCACTGACACTGATGCTAATAATACCGCCCGTATTAATACAACTGGACGCTCCAGTGACTGCAGCTATTTTAGACTGATGCAGGTTTGATGAAGCCACAGTGTTGATTCATGCTTTTGTCTCTGTGTTGCAGGTTGTCCTTCTATTCTGGCCACTCGTCCTTTTCCATGTACTGCATGTTGTTCCTCGCTGTAAGTACCAGTTAAATATTGATCTGCCATCATATCTACTGGAACAAAGTGTTCAACGGCATTTTACACAACCTGGCATTCATCCAAGATCTTGAACATTAAAGAAATGCGTCTATGCTGATTTACTGATATTTATCGCCTCGGCTTAAACCTGCAGCGCTGAGCTGTTGTCTACCAGTGAGTCATTGCACAAACACTGTCACTGCCTGCTTATGACCGAGGCCTTGACTGTAATCAGTCCTCTGATGCTTATTTTAACCGGAGCATCACAACCTTGTCTTGGATACGTCCCTGGTTTTTCCCACAATAAACTCCACCATAGTCTTAGTTGCTGTAGTTTACTTCGTCTCCATCGCACCACCTGCTCCCCTCTTCACTCCTGGCACACCAGTCATCACTGGTTAACATAAAACACATCGCTACCAGTGCAGCATTGTCGCCACAGAAACCAGATTTAAAACTACCATCAATACAGAGAAATGTAGCTGTGTAACCTTGACTGGACATTCATTTAAATGTCAGTCCAGCTTTAGAGGAGCAGTTTTATATGTTAGATTTGCCTCACAGGCAAGAGTTAGAAGAGAAGATCGATGCCACCCTCATATCTGTCCGTCAAAGCAGATAGCAGGCAGTTAGCTTAGCATCAAAAACTGTAGACGAAGCTAGCTCGACTCTGTCCAAAGCATCCATTAAAGACAAAGCTAAACGTAAAATCATCAGTTTGTGCTTTTAATGGAAGTTGGATGGTGGAATATTTCCAGCAGTGACTTCACCTTTACAGGAGGAAGAAGCTTTTTGTTTTTACAGGCCCAAACCAGTCAATATGCAGCTACAGCCACCAGTCAGTCAGACACACTCAGCAGAAAGACTGGAAACGAGACACTGTCCTGTAGAAGTGCAGGTGGAGCAGTTTTGTCATCGTTAGGCAAAGACAATCTGCTTGTTCCAGATCCAGTGTGAAACCTGCCAAACTGATATCGAGCATGTTTCATAATTACCGGTTGTGATCTGGATGGTTATAATCATCACATTACTGCTTGGAGCAGCAGGCGTTATTGCCAAGCTCTGCTGAATATTCTCACCCTCGAGGCCAACATAAGCTCCACATAGATAAAGTCGTACCTTATAACCAAATGAACAAACCGTGCTGGCTGCATCTTCCTGACCCCTTCCTCATCCAGGCTCGTATAACCTTCTGCTTTTGTTCTCAGTTTTAATACTGTGAAAGCAAAATTCTTGCACTCGTCTCTATTTTTGTTTTACATCTGCGTCCCCATGAGATCACGAGGTGGTGCACTGCTCCCTCCGACACCATAATCCTAACAATATCCTGCAGTGTGTGATTGTTTTCTTGTAGTGTGTGCAGCTCTGAGCTTAGAAAGACGAATATGTGTGAACGTTCTCCTCGTTTTTAAAATCAGTCGGGATGTTAAAATTGCAGTGCGAGCCCCGCCTAATGGACTCTTGGTTGCGGTCCCTAATTTAATGGGCTGATACGAGCTCGTTATCGATCTTCATTAGCTGTATTTTGGCTGACAGAGAGAACAGGGTAGATGGCTTCTCTGTCTGAGCGACACAAAACTCCCATAAATGCTGTGCAAAGATCAAAGTCTAGAAACAACAATATGTGGATGTCCTTACATGAAGACTAGCAGTTTCCTCTTGTCTTTATGCTAAGCTAACTGGCTGTAGCTTCAGGCAAACATTAGATCATGATCTTCCTAAAATGTCAAACTATTTCCTCCCTCTTTCCAGATTGTGCACCTTTTGATGATCTAGTGACACTTATCAGCAGCCAAGTGTTGTTTGTTCAGAGTTTTTCCATTTTACTGTCCATCCTTGATAAACTTCAGAGGCTGCTGATTCATTCAACAAGCAGCAGATAAAAATAGACTCGGGGACAAAGTCCTGGCACCAGCGGGAAGCTCTTCTCCCCCGAGTGCGCTGGAAGTGGGAGTATGAGAAACCGACGCCCTTTAAACGACAGTATTTGCGTCACAAATAAAGGGGTACAGGAAGATATGAAACGCAGATCCAGATAAAGCGGTTAGGCTCGTCCGTTTTGTCCTTGATGCAAACGGAAAGAACGGACACGCCCTGTTTGTAATCCGAGCAAATGAAGTTTGTCTGGTCAGCTGTGTTTAATTGTGTCATAAAGTCATAAAATCTTCATCTTCTTAAGTTATGAATTCTGCTTGGGATGGTCAAGGTCAGTTTGACGGTGAAATGTGAACAGCAGCGCCTCAGTTTTCCTTCTTGATGATCTAGTCTTGTGTTGTGGAAATGTGCTGAGTCATGTGCAGCTCATTTTCCTACCGCTGTGTCAGGAATGCTTCCCACTACACTAACACTTACTACAGGTTGACAGTGACAGGCTGGTGTTTATTATGACCAGCTGCTCTGGATTGTAAAAGCTCTTCCCCTTTCCCCAGCTCTACCTGCAGGCTCGGCTCCAGGCTGAATGGGCGCGACTCCTCAGACCAACCATCCAGTTTTTCCTGATTGCTGCCTCGGTGTTCACGGGATTGTCCAGAGTGTCCGATTATAAACATCACTGGAGCGATGTGCTGACTGGACTCCTGCAGGGTGCCCTCATGGCTATACTGGTGGTGAGTGATGTGCTCATCTGAGTTTACAGTGGAAGCAGTGACTTGACATTTTGTGATATTTGCTTATTTCATGTCTTTCTGGGAGTGTGATGAGAAAATTGACTTTTTTTTTAACTTTTGAAAAGAGGGCACAGCTAATCCTTTCACTGTTCCCGACAGTTAAGCCCCAGTTTCATTTACAGATTTTCAATTCTGTCCTGCAGGTCTTCTTCGTGTCCGACTTTTTCAAGCCTCGTGCGAATTCCCGTAAAGAGGAAGACATCCCCCACACAACCCTGCAGGAGACGCCAACGAATGGAAACCACTTTGAGAGTCCCAACTAAGCTAAGCGAGCAGCGGCGGAGACCTCTGCTCAGTCCAAACGCACACCAGGATCCCAGCTCTCTAGCCTTTCATCTCACGCAAATTCTCACCCGATACCCTGCATGGATTTACAGTATGAAGTACTTGATTATATGTCGAGTAAACTGTTGGATGTCTGAGCATCCCAGAAGAAACTCTTGGAACCACACCAGGCCTAATTGTAAGACTTTGTAATTTTTGCTGTCTTGTCCACCAGTTCTCTGCCTGGAGGGAAAGTGGTGCGACGCCCTGCCGACCCCCTGTAGATACGCTGAAGTGACTGAAGCAGACGTAGGTTAGAGGCTAGAGATTCTGAGCGGACGGGAACCATTTAGCATGTATCGATCTACTGAGCTGGTGGGAAGACTTGCCTGCATGCACCCACTAAAGGGTCTGACCACTGCTGGGAGAGAGGAGGGTTGGAAACCTGTGAATGTATCCTGCTTAGTGCTTTTCCTCACCTGGAGGATCTGATTTAGGGTCAGTTTTATCTCCAGCACCCAGAAAGAGAAATCTGAGACTTTGCTGCCTTAGGTCCAGTGTTAATAAAAGGGCTAATCAAAAGAGGAGTGTTTGTTTCTTAAGGCTACACTGTGCTGGAGGCTAAAGCTGATCCTGGACCAGAGGACAGCAGTGCTGCTCATCTACAGCAGCTGACTCCAGGAAACTACAGTCTCACTCTCCAGCTGTCTCACCGAATATTACAATCAAAATGTTTGACTTGTAGCATGTTTGGTCAGAGTGTTGCAGGGTAGACTGTCAGTTTGAAGGGACAGTTTGGGTTCTTTGAAGTAGAGTTCAGGTGCATATCCATGGTCAGTGTCTTACCTACTGGATGGTTGTCAGCTTGCTCCTAGTTTGGAGAAGCCCACAGGAGGACCAGTGCAGAAGCTAAGAAGTGTACAGCTGAGTACGGGGTCATCAGAATATATTGCAGCCACCTAAAAAATGTGAATATTAGTTTAAGGTGGTTATATTTGGAGAATTTCCATGCTTCACTTTGCTGTCAGACAGGAAACAGAGTTCTATCACTCTAAGTTAACAATTTACCTGAGGTTTACACCGAAGGGATCAAAGCACCAGACTCCATTGACGAAAACAGGAATTTTAGTTCTGATCTGAACTAATGTGTTCAAACACAGCAAAACCACCACAAAAACTACAAGTTCCTCATGACAGCAGGGAAAGTATTCCAAATATGGCATACACGTAAACAGACATTTTTCTGACCGTCTTCAGCAGCACATTGCTGAGCTTCTGTGCAGGGACACTTGTCTGCTTCTTCAGACTGAAGTAGAACCATCTACTATCTACTTTAGGCAATAAACTGTGGCTACAAACCTCCAACACTTCAAATAATCCAAACTATGCCTTTAAGTCCCGCGTTGCCTTTGCTGGACTGCTGCTGCTGCTGCTATCACAGCTCCCTGTGTATCAAATGTAAACATTAAGTGAACAGACAACGTGCTTTTATATAATCTGTATGTAAACAAATCACCATACAGACTTTTATTGAAAAAAAAATGTTACAAATATGTACAAATGTTTAAAATAAGGAAAAATAAAGCCATTTTACTTAATAACCATAACATCAATGAAACCTAAGTGTGATGTATTATGTCCAGAGTCGTCAGATAAAATTGAAGCATGTCGGATTTATCAGTTTGTCATTATGCATCGTTTTGCTCATGTAAGCAAAAAGCAAAATAAAAGCATGAATGTTGAATGTGTCCTGGCCGCATAGATGCATTCATCACGAGTGGAAACACGAGTCAGCAGGACGCTAATGTTAAGGTAAGATGTTGTGATGATCAGAACAATTTTCCACCTAAAAGCCAAATGAACGTTTTGGGAACAAACAGCTCACAGCTTGACATCTGTGTGACAGTTAAAGAACAAAAGACTAAGAAATCAGTGGATCAGGATCAAAGCTAAAGGCGACTATAAGTAGAGACTGGCAGCAAACACGATGTCTCTCTTGATCTTCGTTATACCTGCAGGGACACAAAGGAAATTCATCATTTATTCAATTCATTAAAAGTTTCTTTAGCATTTAGCAAAGAGGTTTTGCTGTTACTTGGATAAATTGCACTTAAAAAAACAAGAAAACAAAAAAACTGACTTGATGTTCGGTATCATAAATGAATAATGTGTAGGATTTAATTTACATATATCTGCCAGTAATACCTTTTAAGATTTACGTCTATTTCAAAGAAGACAAAACAGCTGCTTGTATTTATGTGAGGCTTGATGCTGTGACTTCTGCCTTAAAAATAACCAACTGATTTTCTATAACACTACATTATGAAGTATGTTTCTTGCCTTCAGCGAATTTGTTCTCCAGCTCCGTGTTGCCGATGGCTTTAGCTGCAGAGCACATTTGTCTCAGCACCTCCTCCAGACGGCGCATGCAGCGGATGATGCTCCCTACAAAAAAACAAGACATAAAATACAGCGTTGAAGTGTTTTATATAAAACAGATTATTAATAAAGCAGAATTTAATCCAGCATTAATTCACTTTGAAAGTTTGATGGCAAAACATCTCGGAGGTATTTGGATGTTTTTGGCCTTAAACAGAAGATGTCTATGATTACAACTCTGCCAAGATTTTTGGCATGTTCATCAAATGAATGACCAACATGCAAAGCAAAGGAAACATACAGCGTAGATACCAAATTAGTCAATGTGCTGAGATTGATAAACCGCAAAACTTAATCAAGCTGAAAACCTCAATGCATGAGGGAAATCGCAACACTCATAGTTCCCCTAAAAATACAATTCAAAAACCTTATTTATTGAAATATTAATTAGAAAGACCAAAAACACATTGATGCAAAACCTTCCTATTAAATTAAATCAGTAACATTTTAAACCCTTATCATAAGAAGGGAAAAGGGAGCAACTTTATATATATTTCCCAGACTCAGTCTAATATTTTATGTTTAAAAGCATTTGCAATAATGTTCTAAAATCTGCGATTATTTAAAAGAAAATAAATGTTTAAAAAAAAAAAAAGGTGCTTATTAATGAAGTCTGAGGCTCTTGGCAGAGGAGGAAGTTCTTTCTTCCAATTTTTTTTACAATGAAGTGTTAAGACAACAGATCGTCCTGTCAGAGGAGGAATTTTTCACGGCGTATGATCTGACTAATACGGGCTTTACACGTCTCCTGCGCCCAATGAAGAACCGACAGAACTGAAATGATCCTGGCAGCTGTAATCCAGAGTCATTCACAGAGTCATTTATCTCGCTGCTGACCTAAATATTTGAGACATGCACACACCGTCTTTCAGCACAACAGAAGATTACAGCTCACTTCTTAAAGGATAAGAGGAAAGTTTTGGAGTTTCTTTTACCATCGGTAATGATTCCTCCTGTTCATGCTGACCAGTAAAACCTTAGTTTCTGAAACATTTTCAGTATAAACAACAGCGGACACAGAAAATCCAGAGTTCAAAGCTGAAAACACAGTCAGAATGGCTCAGGCACATCAGCTTCTGATAACCATTCAATTAGATTTAAATATTTTAATGGCTAACATCAACATGAGAACCATTCCAGTGGTCAAACGAGCTCCTGATTGTTTGCTTTAAGACAGATTCCACGGCTGTGAACTTGTCCTTTAACCCTCTAAGTCATCTTCTGGAGAATTGTCCCAGCAGGATGTTTCCTGTAAAGACCGTCTCATGAGGAAAACACAGACATCGTATTCAACTGATGTAATCACCAAATTCCAAATTGGCGCAACAAGAATTATTTTGGAAATTTCTCTCTCTGTCGCCAAAAACACACACTGAACCTCCGTCGAGTTTCCCAACAAGAATTACTTCCTTGTTACAGTGACTTCAAATGTTTTACAGCTGAGGACAGCTGCTGGCACTCAGAGAGCTAAACTATTGGGAGAATGACGGGCTGGGAATCGAACCACACGCAGTAAATCAGTTTGTGAACCTCCAACTGGCTGCATGAAGGGAGATAGTGAAGAAACCAAAAGGTGAAATGGCCACGATAGCTTCAATTATTATTATTACTGTTCAGACTCTTTACAACATACTGAACAAGTTAAAGTGCTGTCGTAGTTACAGCAACATGTAGAGAAAGTTCAGTGAATCAACAGAACAAAACAGAGGCAGTGATATTATAAGATTGTTAGCTGGTTAACGTGGAGCTGGGTTTAACTACTTTATGGATTTCTGAGTTTCAGTCCAGACAAATCTGGAAGGTCACGAGATGATTCTTTAGAGATGAAAGAAGAAGAAGAAGAAGAAAAAAAACTGCCACTAAATTGTGCGTCCAAATAGTCATCTGACTTGACAACAAGGAGTCCCAAATACACACAATGTTCCTGAAACTGGCTACATGTCATAACGTTTGGGAATAACCAGTTTATTATTTATCAGTCCCTTATTTATCAGACACTTCCACCCTGGGGGAGCACTTGGACGGGGTGGAAGTGGCCGGACCACACAGGCAGTACTTGGCTGTTGATGCCAGTTCAGTTAGCGGTCACACTTCTGTTTCCACCATCAGTGGTGGCGGGGGAGTGGCAGATACGCTCCACCGTTACCATCCATGTTTACTTCCGTGAACAATAAGCACGCTCGCTGCATGTGATGTTGTCGTGTCCTCTTCTGTGCATGCGGAACACTTTTGGGTCGTATGAAGTTCACACAATAGATCACATACAAGCTGCATTTAATTGGAAATGTGAACGAACTCACAAAAAAACAAAAAAAGAAAACGGATTTCACAAAAAAATCCGAATTGGGCATTAAGTCCTGCAGTCTGAACGTAGCCAATGTGTCGGATTGTTAAGTCAGATAAAACGCCGCTATCCTTATTTGTCACATAAAATGTCACGTCAGAGTCTGAATCCAAGGCTATCAGTATGTTAAGGCTATTTTAATGGGTTCCATTAGTTTTTCCTAAAAACCTGTCGGATAGCAAGGTTTTCAGATTGTTAAGGGTCGGCGTACCGAGTCACGACTGTACCTCAAAATCACACAGTATTCACCTAAATGTACTTTCTACCACTGTGCCTCTGGGACATGTTTTGGTATAATTTCAGCCACATTATGGGCTTCTTCTGAAAACCTTAATGATCTAATGACCCAGAGGAACAAGTAAAGGTGGTCGGGTTCATACGAAAGGTTCTGTCATGTCTGTTGGATAACAATAATCAATAATAATCAATAACCTACCTTCAAAGACGTCCGTCATCTTGCAGATCTGAGCGAACGTGGCCCCGTTAGCCCAAGCGAAGATCACATCCATCAGGTGAGGTTTGAACTGGTTTAGATACGTCTCCTCGTCCACCTCCAACTTGGCGTCCGCCGACACCTTAGCGATGCGCTTCGCACACTCCTGAACACACAGCAGCAGCGTTAATATTGTCACCAAACATTTAACTTCTAGATGCAGCTTCTGTCTCACGGCGTCTCACCTGCATTTGTCTCAGCGGTGCAGCCAGTTGTTCTGTGAGTTTTGGCATCTCACTGGCCTGGAGGGTAAACGACAGAGGGAACAGATTATTGTGTAGTTTCTTTTTTAAGCCTGCTATAAACACGTCTGATAAGAAACTCATCAAATCTTGTCAGAGCAAAACTGTATAAATCCTGCTGCTCGTTGCTCAGACGTGTTCCTGAGCACTAAATGAGAAGAACGAGGCTTCTGCTGCTTCTGACAGTCAAACATTTGATTCCGCTTTAACAACTACTGGTTTTATTACTGCAGTATTATTTTTAATCTGAACATTGTCTGAAGCAGCTGTCAGCTGTTTCACATTCACACCTTCTGCTTCAGCTTCCCAGTACGAACACAAGCAGTAATTTATTGATGCTTTCACAGCTTTGACTTTCCTCTCAACAGGTTCATTCTGAGCCCTTAAAGGAATCACTCTTGCCCAGAGTCAGAGGAAAAGATCGACTCTCACATCTCTTCAGTATTAAGCTGCTGTTAGTTCAGCAAAGGAAAAGCTTCTTATTGTATCATAGCTTCACATTTAACAGCCAGAAATGAAAGCAGGACTGATGTCATCACCTTATTGTTAAAAAATCAAAATAAGAAAAAAAGTATTATTCTTTTACTGTGTCCCCCATGTAAGCATCACATTAGTGGTTAAAGGAATCACATATGAACAAACTTGTCAGTACAGCTGGACACCATTATGCTGCTTTTATTTGGGGTAGTTTAATCGATCCCCTTTAGTAGTTTTTGAATTCACTCAGGTCTCCTCTCTTATTTGCTCTAATGCAAAGCTTAGAAATGTGAAGAATAGCTCCAGGTGTTCTGCTTCAGAGATAAGAAGTGTCGTGCTGTGGATTTATGATCGAATGTTATCAATAACTTAGAACTTAGATGTGCACAACTGAATGTGTAGAAATACTTTGGATCTTGTTTCAGTCATCAGGGGTAAAAACAATAACAGGTCAAAGATAAGCCCAGTTCACAGGATGTTTGTGTAGGTATATAGAGCATTAAACATCCTTTAACTGCCTCTCAGTGAGACAATGTTGTGAAATGGGAAACAGAGTGACGATATGTTTTAATGTGATATATTGAGTTTCAGTACCTGACAACTGAGTATTGGTACAGACGCCGTTTTCATTATCTTCCTTTGAGGAATATAAACATATTTCTCTGCTAAAACATGTCTTTTCTCTTAAATGTTATTTCTTCAACACATGAATTATTTAGATATGAAAACAGTCTGAAATCAAGCACTCAGCGGCACCTTTAGTGACTGACGTTTGGGGAGTCTACAGGTCCAGATAACGACTTCTCCCAGCGCTGGATATTTTCTTTCAAAACCAACTGAAATCACATTAAGTCCTCTCTTTTTTGCAGTCTAAAATAATGTGCTAGTGTCTTTTTTTATTGTTAAAAGACAAACATTACTTCTGTTTGTCCCCGTAAAAAGGCTGAAGGGGTTGGTTGGTGTTTGATGACAGCTGATTGTTGTAAACACAGTAACCACAGCAGCATCTAACCAAACCCAAGCACACTTGCAGCTTATATGTTGTTGTGCTGCAGCTGAGCAGGGAATTTGCTTTTTACCTGCATACTGACATGAGCAGTGCACTTTTACTCAGTAAAAATTGTGTTGGCTCATTGAACAAACTTAAGTGCAGGAAAAGAGGCGTTTTCATGTCTATAAGTTAGACAAGAAGGTGAATTTAGCTGAAAAGCTCATGTTGTATAGCGACTGGTGTCATCTGTTCCACCTACAATACAATGAAAATTAATGCAAAACTGGTACAATCATTAAAAAGATTTTTGTTCACTTAAGATTTCAGATTTTTCTCTAAGGAGTCCACAGGACAATAGATTTTTTTTCCACTAAAGCAAAAATCCAATTCATTGTCGATTGGACTCACTTGGAATACGAGAGTGGTTTAGAAACACACACAGATCGGACGCTAACATCTGAGGCTAAACTAGCAGCAGGTGGTCTTTGATGGCAGGCGACAGCTGCGAACACACAGGTCTGGTATTGCAAACATGACAGCTGCTTGTCGATGGTCCCTCTCTGACGTAGCGTTTAAATAAGATAAGACTGGCGGAGGCGACGACGACGACGACGGTGGGAAACAGGACTGAGTTTGGCCAGAGTTTGGTTCTAGTCAGAGGACTGAGCTGATGTGGAGCCAAAGAAAAGGTTTGTTAAAACATCTGATGCTGGATTGTCTCATTGGGAGAACAGGGTTCATTAGACAAGACAAACTCACACCAAACTCAAGTTTCTGTTTTGGTTGCAAAGCGGGGGAAGAGGCCAAGAATGCGAACGGAGCTTGAATGTGTGGGAATGGGAATCGGTTGTTTGTGTCAGTGTTCGGGAGCGGCTTAAAATCTGTTTCTACAGAGAATTAGAGGAATTATATGTGTTTGTGTGTGTTGGTTCATACATTCTCCTGGAAGACAAAGCAGGACAGCAGGGCGGTGGCTTGTTCAACCGTCAGGTCGTTGAAGAGACCGTTGAACACCATCTCCGTCAGTAGAAGCTCGTCAGCGCTGGAAAGATGAATGCACAGAATTACGTTTCATGACATTTTATTAAATTATCAAACAGGAGCAGATACATTAATCCCTTGCTGTACTAAAATAGTAACTATAATTAAATGTGGGGTGGCTATTGGAGTCACAGGAGAAACCAGATGCCCGTTTAAATCTGAACCACAACACTGACATTTGTGCTGAGACTTGATGCTCACCAGATGAAATCCACGGTCACTGTCTCATCATCAATACACAAAGCAGGCTGGAATCAGAAGTGGGCACGCCGCCATAACTGTGGCGAAACCCCACTTGTAAACCCTCCTACTACACTGTAATAAAGAATTCCACTTATAAAGCACTTCAGCCAAGAGATCTGCACCATTAAAATCAAAGTTATAATAACAATTTCAACAGATGGCCAGACGTCTTTCAATCAGCTGCACCAATAACGAGCACATTTCAGAAGAAAAGAAAAGTAAAAACCACAAGCATCTGCTCCATGAAATTCAGTTTAAAACGTAATATTAACTGTCTGAGCCCCAAAATCCATCAGTGGGTTTGAAAACCATTTTTTCTATTAAAAATGACAAAAGTATTTTTTTTATTATTATATCAGACTCAGAAATTGTAAAACAAGGAAGTGTTGGATCTTTAACTTTCCAACAGTCTGTGAGCATATCGTGTGTGAAGTGTGGTTAGAAAAAATAAACCAAAAGAAGCTTAGATTGTGGTATTTTATCAAAACCCCAATTCTATGGG
Organism: Stegastes partitus; assembly: GCF_000690725.1. Taxonomy (NCBI): domain Eukaryota; kingdom Metazoa; phylum Chordata; class Actinopteri; family Pomacentridae; genus Stegastes; species Stegastes partitus. The sequence continues at coordinate 25,291 of NW_007578486.1, forward strand.
TCTCATTTAAAACTTTGCACCAGATCATGTGAAAAACTAAAATGTCAACACAACTGAAAAGCCACAACCGACTCAGCTGCAACCAACGATCATGTGACAAATATTCAGGGGCTTTTCGACTGAGTTTGCACAGAGCTGAAAGGAGACTAAATAAAGCATACCTGGTCAATAACATAAACGCAGTATGTTTCAAAACCTACATACATTTATAGCATTATAACTGTGTCATACAGCACAAACCACATCTTTGTGTTTCTTTACTCGTAGCTGTGGTTGTGCTGTTTTCACAGAGGTGCAGGACTTTACATTGCAGTGAAAATGACGCCCACACTGAGTAAAAATGTGACAGGAGCAAAGACAACTGCTTGAGTTCAGAGGGTTAGACTGTCGTGTGTTGATCTCCTTCTGAGCAGAACACAATCTGGTTTAACAGGCTGACAATGAGCCACCATGCTGTATGTATTTTTTATATATATTCATTTTTTTTAATAGAGTATTTATTTTATATTTTATTGCTATTTTATTGTTTATATCACTGTTAAACTTCTTGTCTTGTGACCATATTAGCTGCTGCAAAAAGGATGCCTAGCGTTGTATTTCTTGTACGATGACTATAAAGCTTCTTCTTATGATTTTTCTTTATGATCTTAATCATTTCTTCTGATCCACTCACGTTAAGGGCTTGTGGATTTTGATCATTTTACACCACAAGCTAATCTCTGCAGAGTTCAAGTATCTGCTCCACCGTGCAGTTCCATATTCACGCTGTGGCGTTTAGTGAATGAAAAACTTCCACTTTCACACTGACGAACTCCATCTGTTGGAGGAAGCGGCTGCTGACTGTGATAAACACGTCAGCTATGAAAATGGAAAACTGTTTAGTCCCATCTGCGTTAAGTATCCAACATAACTCAAAACTACTGATGGGCTACAGAGACAGCTGAGAAGCAGAAGCCTGTGTGTTCTCCATCCTTTCCTACCTGCTAATTTCACAGGCGACCCGGCCTTTCATCTCGATGACATCAGACGGACTGGCGAAGCCGAGTCTTCGTAGAACTCTCTTCCTGCACTTCAGCTTGTCCATCTGCAGGACGGTCCGAGCTTTCTTCAGCTCCCGTTTGGCTGTTCGAATGTCTCCTGCGATCTAAAACACACAAAAAAACATACCATGAGACCTTTATCATATGTAACTCAGTGAAGCTCTTCCAGGGTTTCTAAAAAAAGACTTTGTAATTATTAAAAGCTGTGCGATAGCTAACAGCTGTTTTCAGTATGAGATCATTTCAAACGGTACATTAACTGTCAAAGGGATGAAGCAGTGTGTGAATGTTGTTGTTCATCTGCCTGCTTATCTAGCACCAATCATGTCCATTATCCCCATTCAACCTTCAGCCCTCATCGTTACAACACACCTCTGAGCCAAGGAGGCAAACACAAGTACAAACATATCACCAACACAGCTCATTACTCAAAGCAAGACACTCAAAATTATTGCTGCACTCTCTAACTGGGGCCTACGTATGTGCTGGTAGAGAAAATTATTATACATGCACATATAAACTGGAAAACCAAGACCTTCTGGGGCTTGTGTGCTCAGGAGCTAATGCTAAAAAATGGTTCTGTCAGTACACAATCCAGGCTTCAAATGAATATGGCTTAATAGCTTCACTAACCACTGAGTATAATTGTAAGACGTGACGAGTTCAGACAGTGCTATCTGTTTTGCTGTTCAAACAAGGTAAGAACTACTGTGGCATCTGAGGAGATCAAACTGAGGATTAGCTGCTGGGGGCTGCCCACGGATTGCAGAGCTGTTAATAGAAAAGCAAGTTAATCTTTTACTCCACCAATCAAACTTAAAGTAATCCCATTTACACTGTACTGTTGAGCCTGCGATTTCACTCAACGCTCAAAACCACAGTGAGATGTAAATATTTATGCAAATTGTCAAACACAGCTCGGCTTGTTTTTTTTCTCACACTGGTAAAGCCACTCGTGGTGTTTTGCATCTATCACAATAGGCCTTGTAACTGCCACAGTATGAACTGAGAGAGGTTGTACTGAATTGAACTGAACAGTCTGAGTCTTCAGCAGAGCACACAGATGCAGCACGTGCCAATTCATGATCAGAACAGTACAGATTCCTGAAATATCCTATGTTAACTGGTTGGTCCTAGTGTTGACCTTGTACACTTTCCAGTTGAGGGGAATTTTCTAAGTTGTAACAGGAAGGTGATCAAGAGTGGATGTCAGCTGTACTTCCTGTTTCTGGTCTACGCTTCTACGAGAATTATAAATGTCAGTCTGACAGTTAGTGGTCCAGACAGAAATATCACCTCTTTGAGGTGGACAGTTTCAGTAAATGTCTCAACAAGTGTTTCATAGAATTCGATGCTAATGCTGCTGTACTAGCGTTAGCATCATCTAGCTCAAATGGTACAATATTTTCAATCCCAGAGCCTGGTGGCACATAGGTTTTTAGGGCATGTGTGTAGTTTGCAATGCAGGATATCATGGAGAATTTAGTGGCTTCAGGAGAATAAAGCGAGAGAGACCATGTGACAGCCTTCTAGAAAACTGTATATTCAAGTCAAGTCACCATTATTTATATTTATATATCTAAAGCAACGGCCGTTGACCCAAAGTGCTTTCCAACAGAAAAATAAGATTGCTGTTACCAATTAACCTAACAAGCTAATATAATGACATCAAGACTTAATTATTAAGGATCAAAACCCTACAACAAAATACATGAAACACAACTTTACCTAAATCATAAATATTAAGGCACAGAACAGTATTAATATTTAGGAGATTAACCTTACCATTTTAGAACTATAGTTCTGACTCTACTAACCAAATATGTCACTAAATATGTGACTATCCAACAAATTCAAGGATTCTCTGGATTCCCTATGAGCAAGCTTTTTATATTGAGATGACACCTGAGATGTTTTCTACGCGGCACAGTGGAGGGGGCACCATCATGATCTGGGGTGCTTTTTCCTTCAATGGAACAATGGAGCTCCAGGTTGTGCAGGAGCATCAAACAGCAGCTGGCTATGTGGAGATGTTGCAGCGGGCATCCCTCATGTGCTCTCGTCTGTGTGGTAATGACTGGGTTTTTCAGCAGGACAACGCTCCAATTCACAATGCCCGTCTGACCAAGACCTTTTTCCAGGAGAATAACATCACTCTTTTGGACCATCCTGCGTGTTCCCCCGATCTTAATCCAGTTGAGAACATTTGGGGATGGATGGCAAGGGAAGTTTACAAAAGCGGACATCAGTTCCAGACAGTGGATGCCCTTTGTGAAGCCATCTTCACCACTTGGAGCAACATTCCCACTAGCCTTTTGGAAACACTTGCATCAAGCATGCCAAAACGAATTTTTGAAGTGATCAACAATAATGGTGGAGCTACTCATTACTGAGTCAGTTTTATGACACTTTAATTTCTGATTTAGGGTTGTTGTTTTTTTTTTTTTAACCTGTGGTCTTAAACATTTGATCAGCTGATGAACAGCCTGTTGTTTTCAATAAACTGCCTGCTCACAACTTTTGGTCTCTTGTTCCCATTTCTTCTTTTTGCATTTTGAAGCTCTACTTAGAACCTTCCTAAGATCCAACAGTGCAAAATGCAAATTCATGCAATTGTTTAACTGGTCTTAAGATTTTGATCAGGAGTGTATATATACACACATATGTATATATCTTTCAGAAAGAATGTATCTTGTTTTTATTTATGAGAACTGTAATTATACTAAAATAAGATTAGTAAGCATTCTGCCTTCCGCTCGTTGTGGAGTTCCCCCTGGGGGATGGGTGGGACCACGGAGAGTATTTATGCAAGACAGACGCTGTGAATGATTTGTTTCTCTGCAACTGCAGGGGAGTGGTGCTGGTGCTTTGTGCTGAAACACAGTCTTAGCAAGTGTGGTTTTTGTTTGCTGTACAACAACACAGAAAGACCCATTACGTCAATGCATTGTAAAAGAAGATTCTTCAACTTGTGACCTCTCGTGGAAGTTTTCTGCTCTCTGACCTGACTTTCTTTCTTCCTGTATTTGTCTGCATGAGCATATATGGCCCCAAGCAAATGGCAAAATTCAATAAAAGGTCACAGATTGTTATCTAACAAAAGGTAAGCAACGTCGATAAATAGAAAAGATTAAACAGTTCAATTGTAGTCATACCGCGGCTGTTGTTTCATGGCACGCTTATGGTTATACTTTGACATTCAACTCTCCTGCACACACATGCACATAAAGTTTCTTACCAGAGCTTTCTTCTCACAGAGAGAATAGACAGATTCCAAGTTGGGGTCACTGTGCAGAGGGTGGGAGTACATGCGGTGCTCAAAGGCCTCCACCTTCTGAATAACCTTCTTCAGTGCAGGGTCTTTGATTCCCATGTCATCTATAGGGTCGAGAAGGGGAACTCCATCTGGAAAACGCTTCTGCACCTCCTACGGACAAAATGATTTAAGGGTAAGAAAAATGATTTAGAAAATGATTTTGGGTAACAGTTTAAATATCTTTGTTTCTAAATGGCTGCACTTTGTACCTGTATGGACTTAAACATGAGCTGTCTGTTGTCAAAGGGCCTCAGGTCTTTGGGGATGTATAGACGAACTGAGCTGATGGAAGTGAGGAGATGGAGCATCACTGGAACCACCTGGACAGAAACTGCTGGTTATTACAGTCATATTTGGGTATGCAATATGTACTTGCATGTGTTTTGTGTCTGTTTTACCCACCTGCATCTCTCCAGTCTCTCCCGGAGCTGCCGGTTTAGCAGCCTCAGTCGCAGAATCTTTTACACTGTCCTTACTACAATGCAGCAAAACCTCCACGACGTACAGAGGCTCTGAGTCCGTAGTGGCCTACATGGGGAAGAGGGCATTAGTCACACATGTTAACGCATTCATGTAGAGGTAACATAACGGCATGAACTCACCTTCACATTAGACTTCTTGCAAAAGTTCACAACAACTCCCCAGCCAAAGTCGGCCTCTTCATTTTTTACCTGTGGCATCAAAACAAAGTTATTAAGGGGGCATACGACAATCTACAATTACTGAAAGACTGCAAGCATGTAAATACGTACCTTAACGAGCCGCCCGGGCTGCAGAAAAGGCAAGCAGTACTTGGGTTTGTGGATGAATTCTTGTATCTCTTTACCCAGTTTGGCCAGCTGCTGCCTGATTTTAAAGTAAGTGACCACGCTCTCTTCATTCGGAATCTCAATGTTGACGTACTGCTCCTCCAGCTTCTTAATTTCTGCACAAAGAAATCAGAAATTTATTAGACCAAAATTTAACCATAATACTCTAAACACTCTAAACCCCCAAACCCACCAGCAGGTTTGCGTGGCATGTCAGATTTTTTTAACTTTCCAATGGTCCTTGAACTAATCACCTGTGAAGCACTGTTTGGTCGGGAGACTTAACCAAATGTAAGCTTCAAATCATTTCAGCAAAATTAATTTACCCTATATTTCTCATTTATAGATTCACTAAAAATAAACGGTTGTTCTCACCAGGTTCTGTAAAAAAACACAAAATTCTGTGCTCCTCGGTGCAACTGGGAAGTCATTAAAGACTCAGCTTGGACCAACAGTCACGTGACAAAAATTCATGAACTTCTCAACGGAAGTGCAGAAAGAAATACTTTCAATTTTCCCTTCATTTACTATTTATGGCATTATAACGTTGTAATAAAGCAGAAAAATGAGTTGAAACATGAGTTCTCTCTACATGCCATGGCTGTGCTGTTTCCGTAAAGGTCTAGGACTTTACACTGTAAAAAATGTATCCACAGTGAGTAAAAATGTGAACAGGAGCAGAACAGTCCCAGAAACTCAGAGGGTTAAACTAGTCAGCATCTTGACGTGGAAGTAATTCACACCAAACCGCTGATAGTGATCTTTAATCTGGCAATACAACACACATCACCCATGTGCTTATGTCAAAAATGTTTGTTTACCATTTGTAAATAACACAAAACACAGCATCAGATGCTGTGAAGGTTTCTCTTTGATATTTATTTTTTTCTTAAATACTTGGTAATCGATCCAGAGATTGCTTTGCTGATAGAATCAATACTAGAGTGTGTCTACCAGAGCAAAGGTACGTATGGAAAATGCTTACTTTCCACTACACCAGGCAAAGCCCTGTAGTGTTGGAACTGGTAGAAAGACTTCTCCAGCATGTATTCTGGGTTGATCTCCTCCACACGCAGCAGGTTAAGCACCATGTTGTAGGTCAGGTGGAAAGCACTGTTCAAAGGGTCTGCTGATCCCTGCACAGCATGGAAAAAAAACATAAAAATAAAAAGCTTTTACTGTAGTAAAATACAGCTGTGATTAATCATGCGTTTTGATAAAAATGTCAGCATTATACCTAAGGTGCCAAGAATGCATGAGGTCTAAGTAAAGGCAGACTGAAGTCATTTTCCCCACTTAAAACACTGATTAAGATTTTGCAATCACAACCTCTGAACCACAGATACGCGTTTGACAGCTTTCTCCAAGACTCCCTGGGAGTTAAGTGCTGTGCCAGAGCCAACAAACAGTTTTACATTAACACAACCTCTTTCAAAAGCTATGCAGCTACATATTTATAGCAGCAAGGCTATAAATGTGTCAAATCAAAGACGAAACACCAAGACTCTCTGGCTGCTCTGTGACTGTGTGTTGTCAAGTTTTGACAAAGCACCAAATGGACTTATGATCCACAGAGAGAACAACTTAAGAGTCACTTCTGACAATTTCCATTCAGTCGTTTTCAGCAAGACCGGAGGGAAATATGTTTAATACACGGGATAGTGGGATTATTTCTGCAACAATATCACACGTAGACAACAGTTGTGCAAAGATATGATGGAAGCAGCCAGTTTCACAATACCTTGAGTAGCTGTTTGCCCACAGCTGGACTCATCTTCTCGTCCACCATGAAAATAACAATTCCCCTGTCATCCATTCCTCTCCTCCCAGCACGCCCGGACATCTGGATGTACTCACCTGATGTAATCTACACCACATGCAAAGACACACAATATTAAGAAGAAATATATTACTGAATGCGACCCAATACCTGCAATACACGTGGCCTATCTGTGGTTTTTGACAAAGACATAGCCTGTTCTACAACTGAGAAAACAAGTTAAACCCATCTAAGGGTGAGAGAAAGTTGTTTTGATAATGTGCAAGTGCATATTTTCACAATTAGTGCTAAGTCAATTATCTGCAATTCTAGTACAGATATTTAGGTTCTGCATGAACCAGTTTCCATAAGCCCTTTAAGACTATTCCCTGCACCACACATGGCCCCGACTAAACTCCACATATCTGCTGGCCTTAGCAAAAAAACAAAAAAACAAAAAGGCAGATAAGATTATTATTTTGTGCTGAAACTGGAGCAGCTCTTGATTTGAAACACAGAGTGCTTCAGGAATGAGTCTCATGTGTATTGAAGTGTGAGTGCCTGCGTGGAGCTTTGGCACCATCAGAGGCCCCAGATGTTACTGATGAACCTCTTGGAGGGCAGTTTCCTTCTCCCCCTTGCTCCCTTCAAGCCTGTGTGTGTGTGTCTGTGTGTGTGTGTGACTCTTGGAAATGTATGAAGTGAAGATGAAGGGTGCTTCTAAGTGACAGCAGCTTCACACACAGCCCCCAGCTCTTATAAACAATACGTGGCTGTTTATGTGGCGTTGCAAGCTGCGCCGGTTGAAGACCTTATAAAGGCCTAAGAGCAGCACGCTGTGTAACAACTACACACAGGACAGAGCTGTTTTAAAGAGACAGCGCAGTTGGAGAGCTTTACTTTTTTCTGGACACTCACTGAAGGTACAGCAAGTTAGCTTTCTTTCTTCGTGGTAAACTTTTTCAGTGATGAATGCCTAGTTTACATAAACTACGTTATGTCAGCTCATCTTCCAGCTTATGTGTAACCACAGTCACAGCAATGGAAACTAAAGTTCCAAAACATAGTGTGCGGAGCAAATCCAAAAAGGCTGCTGAGATCATTTCCTCTTGACAATATAATGCAAGGAACAATAATTGTGTGTGTGGGTACTTACAAAGCGGTGACTCTTGCCATCAAATTTCCGTGCGCTGGTGAAGAGCACAGTTCGAGCTGGCATGTTGATGCCCATTGCAAATGTTTCTGTGGCAAACAGTGCCTGGAAACAGAATAAAAGGCATTACGAGAATGTCATCTCAATATTTACACTATGTCACTGTCAATTCAGCTCCCAAGATGCCCTGTAGAGTTTTCTACATGAAGTAAGTAGTTTCTCAGCCAAACAGCCCTCTGTGCTGTCTTAGGGCTGATAATCTTGTTCAGGGTGTTATGTTCCTTTAAAACATCTGGAACGCCAAATTTAAAGCCCAAAAAGATTGTAGTGTGCTGAGGTGGCGAATTATAGGATGACAAACAAATATAGGATCTCTTAAAGAAAATACTATAACGTGGTTGAACAGGAAAAGAGTCTGAGACTGGCAGCAGGAAAGTGTAAGTGTCACTGGGTGAGTCCATTCATGCACAGGCTTCGTCATACATGTGCAAATCGATACAAACAAATCTTTGGAGTTGCTTTCCTGTTTATTCTAGAGTGTTTACATTTGAGAGCAATATTTCTTCATTTTACGTTTAGATCTTGTAATGATTTTCCTCAAAAAGCTGCCCTCTGTCATAAATGGACTCTGCTTGGGTGCAGATGTGCTCTGCTCCTGCATAAACCTCAGATCCAGTGTCTACAAAAAGTATTCACCCCTCTTTGGAAGTTTTCCACTTTTATTGCTTTTCAACGTTAAATAAAAGTCAATACAATTTAGCTTTTGACAAGAAAGTCAATTAATTTCAAAAATATCAAATGTATCTTAAGTGTTTGTCTCATTTAAGTCAGTTTTCAGTGGATGCACCTTTGGCTGCAATTACAGCACTGACCCTGTGTGGAGAAGTCTTGATGGCCTCCTTCACTCATCTCTTTGATGCATGGTCACTCAGTTTTTGAGGACAGCCTTCTCCTTTGGCAGATTCACACATTTGCCATCTTCCTTGCATTTTTTATGGTAAATTTAGCTGTACTCCAAGAGATATTCAGTGACTTGAACCACATCTTGTATCCATCCCCTGACTTTTCAAGAAGCTTTTTCAAGGAGTTGTCTCGAGTGACAGTTTCTCTTCATGGTATAGTTATACCCATGGGTAGTGATTCACCAGCGACTGGACCTTCCAGGTACAGGTGCCCTGATACTACAATCCCTGAGACACGTTCACTGCACTGAGACGATCTACATTTCACTAATTGTGTGACTTCTAGCACCAACTGGCTGTGCCTGTTTCAAATTAGGTGAGTCACTTTAAAGGAGGTTAATATTTATGCAATCACTTATTTTACATTTAATATTTTGTAATTAATTGGCATTACTTTGTAGAAATCTGGTTTCACTTTGACATGAAAGTTTTCATTGTAAATTCTTGTCAAAAAAGCCAAACTACCATGATTAACTACCATGAACAATGAACGGGGAAAACTTCCAAGTGAGGTGAATACTTTTTTATAGGCACTGTACACCGTGGCTCTACAAATGTCATGTGGTTCAGTTTGAGTGCATCTCCTTGCTTTCAGAGGGCCCTTGTGTTCCTGCAAAACTTCTGCTCCTAGATTTGTGCTCTTGCATCTGTGTGAAACAACACTACAGAACTGTATCTGTCATTGCAGTAGAACTGCTGAGAGTAACAAGCCCTTATGGTTAAAGTGTGTGTTGAGAAGCATCTTCACATAGAGATGTTGGTACCTTAAGCAGGCCTTCAGAGAAAAGGATCTCTATGGTCTCCTTCAGGATGGGCAGTAATCCTCCGTGATGGATTCCTATGCCCCTCTTCAACAGTGGCAGCACATGCTCGACCTGAAGAACAGCAAGAGGCCCATTAATGCTGAAACACTCAATTAGAAAAACTGTAAATTCACCAGTTTTGTTCAAAGGATCACGGTCATGTAGAGTGGAAAAGCAACCCTAACCCCTGTAGTGGAAAAGAGTTGCTGTATGCTTGTGCCATAGTGGTCGACCCACTAACAGCTATTACCGCAAGACAGATGGTTTTCATAACGTGACGCAACACAGCAGGGTGAAATAACAGGAGCTCAGTGTTTAAGCCTGTGTTGACATTATATGGGCAACCATTTACATTAAGGCTGGTTAGCTGTTTTCTCTTAGCAGAAAATGACTGAAGGAAATGGTGAGGCTTTTTTTTTTTCTGAGGTTTTACAAGGTGGCAATGTTGGGTTCAAAAACTGGATGGTTCTAAAAAGCATCCCAAACTGTGAGGAAACCGGGTGAGAAAGCATGTGAGAGACAGCAGGACTGATTACCTGAGGCAGTTTCTTGTCTTCGTCAGAAAGACAGTCCACTGCATTGTTGAACACCTCTTCCACCAGACGTTTCTCGTCATCTGGAACAAACCAACAGTGCAATTCTTAACATTTTCTCATGGCTAATCAGACAGTGTTCTAGATATGAGCACAAAACCATTCCTTACATCTTCAACAGTTCTTCTTTATCTAATGTTATTTCAAATGTAATTCCTCTTGGCACACGTGGTTAATACGGGACACTGGGGATTTTAAGAGACTGCCTGCAGGGAAACTTCAACCACTCGGGACTTCAGGGAGTCTCTGTTGACTATAGATTTTATCTGATTTTGGAGCCATATGTTCAAACAAATATGTCTCTTTCTTGTATAATTCTGTACAAGTGTTTACAAATGTTTATACTGTTCAAATGATGACTGGGTTTTTCGTCTCTGATTGAAGCTCCATTACGAAAACAAACACTGTCTGGAAAATGATTGGTTGCTGACACACAATAAAATAATAAATATAAGTACCGACTATGCCCCCGCCATCCGTATCTCGTTATTGGGATAATTACATTACAATGTTTGCTGTCTCTGCCCATCGCTATCCATGTGGAAACTGAGTCACAGGTCTTTCTTTATTCATGAAACCATTCTGGGAAATGTTCCTTCTTATGTGCGAGTATTAGTCAGAGACTTGGAGTTCCACAAAGTCTGATGGCTCAATATTTATTTTTAATGTCACAAGACTTTAGAACCAATGAGACTGGCTTAATAACAAAGTAATGTCACAGTTAAATGGACTGCTAGGGTAAAGTAAAAGAGCAAGGTAAAGTTGGCTTCAGTAAACCAGTCTGATAAATAAAATGGAACACCCAGCACATCTACTTTACATCATACATTACACAGAGCAGGCTTATTTCAAGCTCAAGTTCAGTGTCTAAAGATCCTTTTACAGCTCCCAAAGGTCTTTGCACCTTAATGCATGAGAGCACACGAACATACACTAACAAGCTACAACACTACACCACTGAGGTGAAGTGAATGGCATTTATCATCTTGTTACAAATCGACGCTTTGCCAGGAAGCCTTGGGTCCTCACACACGTGGATGTTACTTTGGCCGATCATACCTTGCCATAGCAACAGCACTCCCCGATGGCAGCAGCTTCCTCCAGCAGTATATAAATCGCCCCGCCACACCACTAAAACTGCTCAGGAATCGCTCAAGGAATACAACAAAAAGCCCAAGGCAGTGATCTCGCCTCTGAACTTCATCATTTCCAACCAACAGGATCCACTGCCAAAATCCAGACACCCACAGGAGACCCCCAGAGGTTCTATGTCAATGTCCTGATGGGTCAGAGCTGTTTTAGAGGGCATGAGGTGGACCTACGTAATATTAGGCAGATGGTTTCAATATTGTGGCTGATTGGTGTACACTTGTACTATTGTTTGAGCCTTACAAGTACTGAGCCAAAACTGTCATGTTTGGTCGAAGCGAGGGAAAAGGCCCAAAAACACAAACCAATACAAATTTCTGAATAATGTGCATGTTTCATGGTAGTCTGACCAATCTGTGTTCGTTAGAAATTGAACACTTCTGACAGTAAAGGAAAGGGCAGAAGGTACCACAGTATTATGATTCATCGAACGGTGACATACGTATCCCAGTCAGCAAAGGTCTAATGAAAGATGTGAGTGAGCTTCATTATGGGAAATGGGAGTCAGCGTTATTGGAGCTTGATATGATGGAGAAAAAGTCTTTATCTTGGCTTGTGTTGAATCAATATTGAGGGCGAACACTAAATTTTAATTCTATAAATTCCACAAAAGGTCAGTTGGGTCAACAAAATCTTTAGGAATCATCCTTTGAGGAGCATCAGTATGCAAACCTAACCCACAGCTATGTGACCAGTATTTGCTGAAATATTTGGTCTTGGATGAAACTGCTGGATGTGCAGACTCCATCAACCTCAGGCTCAGCCAGTAGTGGCAAAAACATCTGTAATGCTGCTGTACAGCCAAAAAACAACTACAGGTCAACATCACAACATTACCATCTAGATATATGCCCATTCTGTCAGTCTTTGCATAAATCAGCCAAGACTTTTCTAATTTGTCTGTTTGTTGCTGCACGCGGTTAGCTGGTTTGTGTTTCGGCACCAGCTGGTCCCCTGACTCCATCACAGCCCTGCCACTCCACAAACACTGCCAAGAAACTATGTGTCACAGCCAGGGAGGGAGAGGGAGTCTCTAAATAAAAAGAAACTGAGTAAAAATACATGGACGAAATGAAGAAAGTGCAAAATAAAAAATGTAGACGAGAGGGCAGGGGGTGGAGAGTAGCTGGTTGAGAAAGAGAGAAACCAGAGGAGCCACGTGGCTTCGTGTCCTCATCACAACCCACCTACACACACACACAAACAGAGGAACCTGTGTACATACACACTGGTTAAACAATGTGGCTTCTCAACTGTTTGCTCGAGAGAGAGTTGGTCTCTGCAAGTTTGTAAATGACAGACAAAAAAGAGAGAAGACAAACGACTGATGCATTTATAAACTGCAAATTTAGGTTTGTGTCAGTGTTCATTTCCTGTAATTATTTCAACAAAATTTGTTGTGCAGTTTTTCTGAGGCTCTAAAATAAAATCCTACGAGTAGTGAAAGCTTCTCTGTTTAAAGACTATAAAACGTCACTGCAATAATTTAGCGATCGTTACAAATCTGATTACGTTGTTTCAAATGTTTTCCTCAATCAAGTGAAATCTTCTTCTGTCTAATGAAATTATCTGACTATTACTGCTGGATGTAATCTGCACTAATTTCTAAGAAAGCTAGCTTGCTCAAGAAAACACATGAAACTCTTGGAAATAAGCAGTTATCTTTGGCAGAGTTTCTCCATTTTTTTTGCAATATTGATAAAAATTGGCAGATATTACAAAATAAAGGCCTTCAGTGCTGGAAGAGTTTGCTGATAAAACAAACCTCCTCATTTATAATAATGTCACAATGCAGCAAAAACAAACCAAGACGAGGGAGGGAAACCTTTCCCAAGTAAGACTACATAATCATGTTTTACTTCACTCAAAAAAGCCTGCAGCAGGTGGATATGAGCCAAGCTCAGTGTACTGCTGGACTATTTCCAACCATGCAGAGATTTGTCCTCATGAAGTAACTCTTCCACTCATTCACTGGACCAAACAGCAGGACCAACTGTGCAGGCACAATAAGCCATATTCATGGTGGTGAGGATCCACTCAGCGCAGCCTGCCAACAATTTAGCATTTTGGTGGGCGGTTTCGCCTGCTTAATTTCAACTACTTCCCCAACTCTCTCAGCGATTTATCACAAAAATGTATTTACGACATTTCGGTGTGCAAAGTCAGTCTGCTCACCAGCTCTAGACCGAATCAAAAGTATGCTCGATGACTGATGTGCTGATAGTTTGATGTTTATACCTGATAAGTTTCAAATGCAGTAAAATGGCTGCTAAAATCAAAGTAGTTTAATATTAGCTAGTAAGAGGTGCATTAAGTCAAGCTCCTATTTAAGCACAGAGGTTACACAGTTCTAGCAAAACGATCAAAATCATTCTGATCAATATCGAGATCACAACTATTCACTGATATTAGAGACAAAATATTTTCATTACACTTCCATGTTTGAATAAACAGAGCACTACTTTAACTTCTATGATGTACTGCATTTGTGTTAATGTACAGATTACTGCATCACACTACAACGTAACTTAAGCTGAAATGAGTGCATCTCCTCAGGACAAAGTGTAAATAAAACTTCAGCCAAATCACATCACTTGCTGAACATGTGCTCTTTGATAGACACTGCAACGTACCAATATTCCCAAAACGCCTCACATAAGATGCTAGCTACGTAGCTGTGCGCAGAGAAGCCTCTAGTCTCCACTCGGTTGCTGCATCTGACACAGGTATGTAACCAAACATTTGTTAGAAAGAAGTGAAATAGGGTTTTCTAATGGCCAATTTATCCAAGTTTAAAACAAGTGGTTTTATCCACATGTTTTTTGTTTGAGTGGAGACTTCTAGGAGTTGAGTTTTCTATTTACATATCAATATCAAATCCAATCATGTTCATTTAATGGTACTGAGCCCAAATTGTCACAATGATTAATATATATGATGATTTGTGCAGATCTGCTTTCTGCCAATTTGTACTATTGGGCAGCAAAGACCTTTCATTAATGGCATAACAGATGTGCTGGAATGCATTCAGTATCATCGCAAAATTCCAGTAATCAGAAGAATTACAACAGTCAAAACTATTTAGAGCTGCTAAGATTAGTTGGCATAACGGATGGTGCTGATGTTAAAAAGGTGTCAACATTAATATTTTGAACCAGCACATGGTTTTTAGTTCACTATCCTATAACAAATGTTTTGTTGTCAGCACCACTGCGTAATTATTGCATCGTGGTATCACCAAAGTCACAGTACAGTTACACAGTAAGTAAAAAAGGAGCTGCTTTAGCTGGTCTGAGCTTTTAAAATACAGAATGTCTATGTTGCACTGTGTTTAATACGCAGAACTTTCTCACTTTGTTAAAGGAATTAATAGAAATTTGGAGTTCCTTTGGAAATGCACAACTAAGTCAAATTAATTCAGCCCTCTTCTTTGTTTACTTCTATTATGTTGGAGATTTTGGTGTAACCCAACAGTTTTGTACTTTCACACGTAAACCTTTGCTCACATTTTGCACTGTGCTGCAACATACAATGACATACAGTCTGTCAAAATAAAATGAACTTCAAACAAATGGTCATTTTGCTTTTTTTGGAGAACTATTGTTTACATTAATTGACTCATCGGTAATCTACTTACAATGTAAACACAGTTGTTGTGGGCAGCGCTACAACTATTTTACCCCCCAGTATATATGCTTGGTAAATACAAAAATGACTGATCTATTTTATTTTGAGTGTACATTGAGTTTGAAATCACTTAGCTTCTCAAGGAAAATAAGACGACTGATAAGTGATCTCATGCCAAAAACACATCACTTGCATTTGATCTACTGCTTTAGTGCCCCAAACCACCGACACCATTGTGTATATCTGCTCAACCTGAACATGTGCTTGTTGGATTGTTACAAAGGTCAAACAACTTGACCTGCTGAATTACTACCCATGTTGTCGTCCTCAGCAGAGTGACAGGCCAAGTATAGCTTTCTTGAGAAAATGATTACAAAAAGAAACACGCAGAATTTCCACAAATGCACATACCCCTGTTAAAGTCCAGTTTGGCCACCTGCAGAGCGTAAGCCTCACACTCTTTCTTACTGAAGCTGAAAATGATGACGGGCTGGAAGTTCCTCTCCATTATCATCTTAACTATCTTGAACACACTGGATGGACCTAATGGAAATACAGAAACATATATTCTGAGGTGAATTACTTACATTGAAGACATTTTGAAGACACTTAAAAACTGGCATGCGCACACACACACACCTTTGGTTCCTCCTTTCCGTCCTCTTGGGTCCCACTTGCCACCTCCACTGCTGCCCCCAGAATCCCCAGAGTCTCTCAGCACCTGCATAGCTGTGTTGAAATTGTCTTCTCTGAAGTCTCCCTAAAGAAAAGCACAAACACATGCAGATCATTCATATCATGTAATGTCTGGTCCTAAGTGACATATTCAAATTTAGAACACACAAATGGTTACCTTGATCCAATATGATACCAAAATATTATGGTCTGATGGCAGAATCATCAATTTAAAGATGGTGTCTGACTCCTAGTCACTGATTGATTAATTCTGATAGACACTGAGTGTAGTTTTTACATGTACTTACATTCTCATCAACAACCAGATGGAGTCCGTCACCCCCTGCTGGAAAGATGTAGTGTTGCAGTGGAGTGGGGCGGTAGTCTGTGTAGACCACATGACAAGGCTGCAGGGGACATTAAACAAACACTATTAATTAATGAATTACATAAACATGACAAACACAATTAGCCTGATTACCTCATATAAATAGATGGCTAATTATCATATCTATTTTTCATACAGGAGGATGAAGTAGCATCATCTCTATCAATATGTAAGGCAGTGCAACATCATACCTGTTTATGTAAGTGACAAATCCATTCAGCAAACTGTTTGGCATTGGGGATGGTGGCTGACAGGAAGACGTAATGCACATTGTCTGGAAGAAGAATGATCGTCTCCTCCCACACCACACCACGCTCTGAAAGACACAGAAAGCAACGGGACGTGTGACTAACAATGGACCTCTCTACCAACCTACAGCTTAGCCTTCCTCACATGAATGTTCAGAGTCAGATTCAAGGTGGCCTGTTCTGCTCAGTTTGTGGGAAAGTTTCACTCACACAAATCTCAACAAAGAATAAAAAGAAGGCTTTCACACTGCAAACTATTGCATGTTACTTTGAGAGATCAGCAGAGAAAAAGTTAAGAGATTAAGCAGCGTTTGTCATTAGAGCAGTGCAGTCATAAATAAAGAGGGAATGGTTTCAAATAAAGGATGGCAAGAAACATCTGTGTAAAGCAAAGCATACCATCACGTGTCAAAGTCATTAAAAAATGTAATGTTATAGCCTCCAGTAAATGACATTAAGTGATGGGTGCAATATTTGACCCTTTATGAAGACTAACAGCCGTCAAAGTGAAAGAACTTTACTTCATTGTAGAACATGCTGTGCTGAAAAATGCCAATCCATCAAATATTCATTTTGCATTAGGTTTGTGTTCGTTACATTTTAATTCATTTTAAGTAATGCCACCATATGTTAACCCCCAAAATCTACTAGAAGGTATGAATGACATTACTGTAGTTTTCGTATTTTTGTGTGTTTTTTTTTTTTTTAGTATTGTCAGATTTTCAAGCTTTTCTTGAACTTCTCATTTACAGCCTGATGTGCCATCAGGAAACTTAACCAAATCTAAGATTAAATTTGTAATATTTAATGAAAGTCACTTGTACTACATGTCTTATTTTAAAATTTCCCAAAAATAACTTTCTCTAACCAGATTCTTTAAAAACAAAAAAAAGAAAAAAAATCTGTGCTCCTAAATCTAACTATGAGGCCGGAAGTCAGCTGTGAGTCCCTTCACAAATATAGTGAAGCACTACTTATATATCACTGACACATTTTGTTTGCACCAAAACAAAAAATGGCAATCAAGATAAAAAATCTGTTGTTACATAACAGCAAATCTCTTTATTCCAGTAGTTCTTGCATGAGGCTCAAATCACACAAACATCAGGTAGGCAACTGCGTTTGTGCTGTTTTTCTATTTTGTACATACCTGCATCTCTCATGTAATGGATCTCGTCAAAGACGACCCACGCCACTTCCCTCATGATCTCCGAGCCCCTGTACAGCATGCTCCTCAGGATCTGGGGTAAAAAAAAATAAAAAAAAAACAACAACTATATCACATCAGAACAACCTCTTGGCTCTGTCGCTACTCGCCAGCTGGACACTGAATCTGCAGTACACTTTTTAAAAAAAACAAAAAAACATTCTCCAATAAGGGTGATATCTACTATATATTATAATGCCTCCAATCCACACAAAACTGTCCTACCTCTGTCGTCATGACAAGACAGGAGGCCGTGGGGTTGATGGTGACGTCCCCAGTCATCAGACCCACATCCTGGAACTCTTCGTATATCTCTCTGTACTTCTGGTTGGAGAGAGCCTTGATGGGGCTGGTGAAGATCACTCTCTGCTTCTCTCTGAGAGCCAGTGCAATGGCATATCTGCAAGAAGATGATGAAGAAGTAACACGGGCTAGACCACTTAGCTGTCAGGAATGTATTCTGAGCATTATCAGATGCTGAAATGAAAACAACAACAACAACAGTGATTCCTTAAATAGTGTTGTGTTTATTGAGAATACTCACTCAGCACAAACAGTTTTGCCAGCAGATGTGTGCGCAGACACAAGCACAGACTGGTTGTTGTCGATACATAAGATGGCCTCACGCTGGAACGGGTCAAGAATAAAAGGGTACTCCTGCAAGACAAACAAGATGCATCAAAACAAAAACAACAAAAGCGTGACGCAAGTTCGTGTAAATTCACAAACACAATGCAGTGCTAAAGGTATTTATCTAGATTGTTTTCTCCTGACTAGATCCTTTTATGTGTTGTATCTGCTCTCTGATGTACGTTGCTTTGGATAAAAGCGTCTGTGAATGAAATTGTAGAATTGTAGGTGTGATAACATGAAAGTACATTTCTTTTAGAAACCACGTGATGCTGTTACAAAGTGAAGAAAATGATTCCAATAATGAGCCACCATACATAATAGAAAATGCATTACCACAAAGAATTTGAAACAAAATGAAAAAAGTGTTTTCCCCCGACACTGTCACAAAGTGTTTGTTCAAAGGGAATCGCTGGATTTGTTTCACTTCTCTCTGTAATACAATATGGTAAGGTCTTGACCTTACTGTGTAAAGTGTCCTGAGATGATTCATGTCGTGAATTAGTGCTCTATAAATAATACTGAATTGGATAGTTGGCAAACATCCAACACTGAACAAAGTAAATTAACTCCAAAAGAGAACTCTGACATTCAAAAGGCTGTTATACCTTGGCTGCTTTCCCCACACGTGGTTTCAGCGGTTTATATTCATCACTGGCAGGCAGAGCAACCTGTTAGGAAAAGGCAGACATTTTGACATGTCAAAGGAAATCAGTCAGGTAACAAGTGACCAATAAAAAAAAAAGATACACCAAATACATCAAATGTGCTTTCTTTACCTCATGTGAGCATCCTTCCACAGTTTCCACTTGCTCCACTTTCACTTGAGGCATAAACTCTGCAAGACTGAAATAAAAAAGGAAAAGACAACTAAGTATCTCCAACAAATAATTCACCCACCAACACTGAAAATAATCAATTGATATGACAGCGTATGAAAGGAGATATGTTTCCACTCAGAGAGCCACTCAGTTGCCAGTTTATTACATACACTTTGCTAAAACTGTAGATCAATACTGAGTGTAGTCTGAACACTACCGACCTTTCAGTGTAACAAAACACCATCGAAAAAAAGCACCACAAGCCGAAGCCTCCAAGATGTCCATGAAAGCTTTCTAAAACAGTGTAAACAAACCATAGTGCTCTCATCTTCATGAGGTTTTACAAAACTGTTGCACTGAACTGCATTGGTGCCAGAAGTAGGACTTAAGAAAAATGATCCAGCAATGCAATAACCCCTGTTTCACATAAAAGCACTGCAATCTGAGACTAGACTGATTGAATAACTGATTAGTAGATCTATGGAAAAATAATGATTAGAAACCATTTTGTTTAACTGATTAAAATGTTAGCATCATATTGTAGTCAAGAAAAAGTGAAAACATTTCTAGTTATCTATGAAAATTTAAAACAGTTTCTTAAAAAAAAGCATCTTCTGTTGATATCTGTTTTTCAGAAAACATAAAATAACACTAGACATTCCTTGGGGCTTGACACTCTTGATAAACTAAACCATTTCAAAATCATTTAATAATCGAGATAAACATGCAAGTTTTTCAACCCCACCATGATGTCCACATGCTGTTTTTAAATGCTAAAAGACATCATGAGCAACACTAGCGGTCAACAGAATGTCCAAGTATTTCTGCCTTGAAACAGTAGCACACCAATGACTGTCTCAAAAACACAGATTCACACATTCAGGGTTTCATACAAAACAAACCTAAGTAACCAATCCTGTAAATTTGAAAGTTAGGGCCTCCTGTATCTATATTCTTTAAAATTGGGTTTCTGGCTTGAACATGTGTTTCTGAACTACTCCAATATTTCATCACTGTGTAGTGTATGGAGTGCATGGTGTGCTGGAGCTGCTGTGAGAGACGACAAAGGCAAGAACTAGAACTAGGCCCAATCCCAACCTTTGAACTAACAGACTTTGAGGTCCTACCCTGTTTAGTGCCTGAGGATTTAAGGCTGTTAAAAGTCAAATAGTCAGGTGCACAAGGGCTCTGATACAGACTTTCTAATGCTTTAATGCACCCTTTCTGTAAGTCTGTATATCTGCAGACTTTGCTGAGGGACCACTGTGCCTATAGGTCACAGTAATATTGGCGATATATAAATATGGCTGTCCTGCCCCCACGCAAAATGTACACAAACTAAGAGTGAATAATGCAGTAAAGAAAGTCCAGAGGAAGGTTATCTATCAATGATAACATCTGGCTGCTTGCAGGGTCCATTTATTGCATACTTGTGGAGTTGTTTGTATAGTCAGTTAAATGTCTGCGTTGGATTTTACATATGTTCATGGTTTACCTGACTTTTGGTAGTTTGCTAAAATGAAACACTAACATCACAAACACGGAGTGGTCAACTGAGCAGCTTTTGACAATACAAATGAAACGCGAGTCAAAAAATCACTTTTCCTTTCTTTTTAAAAAAAAACCTGGGACATGTTGTTTCCACACAATGTGTGCTGTTGGGATAGGGGGTCCCATTTCTCTGTTATATATAATTTCAAGCCCTCACAAACTCACATACTACAGCTGTAATGCCAGTTAGGTGTATGAGGGTATAAATCTCAGAAGTTATGGTGGAGATTGGGACTGTGTTTTAGGTTTGCATTTTCTAGAGAAAGCAACAGCATAGTATTACATCTAGGACATTTCTAGCTAGGAAAAAAACGAGGTAAAATCAACAACCTGAGCAGACCTGTTGGTATTTTTCTGAGCAAGCATTTTAATTTGCTTTATACATATTTGAGTAGTTTAATGTACCAGCAACTGATAACAACGCTTGAATAACTGTTAATACAGTTAAAGATAGACAGTATTTTCCAAAGGAGCATAAATTTCAACATTGCTCATAAACCTGCAAGTGACTCTTCACCAACAAGTCCAGTTAGCATTAGCATCCTGCACAAGCACAATAAAGCTGCACTTGAACTCACTTCAGGTCATTAGCTGAGACTGTCTCATGTCGAGGCTTCTTCCCAAACACCACATCATCTTCACAGTCACCTTCTGCCTCCCTCTTGCCCCGG
The DNA here is from genome assembly GCF_000690725.1 of Stegastes partitus. Lineage (NCBI taxonomy): Eukaryota > Metazoa > Chordata > Actinopteri > Pomacentridae > Stegastes > Stegastes partitus. The sequence goes on from NW_007578486.1 coordinate 46,693, forward strand.
GTAGATGGACCCGAATCCTTTTCGGTGCCATCTTTACCTTTATCTTTCCTGGAAAAGCGAAGAACACAAGCAAACAGTTGTTAGCCGAGCTGCCTGAACCTGAACGTCACACCGGCCGTCAGCGCGATACTTGCACCTATAAACTTTACAGTCTCACAGAAGAAGCGGTTAAACGGTATTTGTAACGTACCACCTGTTAAACGTAACGTTTACCGGCACTATGAGGGTGTTTCTCCGTTGTTTAACGGACAAGTTAACCAGCTAACTAGTTAGTCGGTTAGGACTGTTTCGCTGACTGCACGCGCACACATGATGCTGCGTTCAGGTTCCCTGGTCGACAAAAGTTGCTAATTTCAATCACAAAACTTCAGTCCACGAATTAAACTTACCCTGTTTCTGTCGCTACACCGGCGGGAGTCTTTTTATTCGCCGTAGCTTGTTGTTCATCATCAAACACGCTGAACAAACCGTCTCCAAAGGGATCCGCCATGTTTGTTGTCGGCACGCTTCCCACAATCCAACACGAGGTCGTTGCACTTCCTCTACGGCGGCCGTGTGGTCCAAAAGCAGAGGAGAAACACCTCACAGCGTCGTTTTTGATCTGTGCTCGTCTATCCAGCACCTCGTCAATGACCCGGCATCTTATAGCAACGTAAAGGACCCACACACAGGCAGTGTTTTAGTGAGCTAATGGGCGGAAAGAAGAAGAAGTCGGCGGGGCAGGCGGCCGCTCCGGTGGCAGCAGCAGCAGCAGGAGGAGCAGCGGCGGGCAGGACTGGTGCTGCCGCAGCAGGGACCGGCGTGGCGGAGGAGCCGAAGAAACAGGCAGCAGGCAACAAACCGGCCAAACCAGGCAAAGAGAGCAAGTCTAAAGGTGGGGATACCTGACAACGCAGCAGATTCACCCCACACTGTGTTCACTCCACTTTATTTATGCTGTGTTCAGGAACATCACGTTACCTGCAGTGTTGACCAGCTGCATAGGTAGTCATCTGTCTGGAGTTAGTGATCAGCAGCTATTATGAAATGTAGAATGACTTTATCACACTTATATTTTTACTGTGCTGTTACATAAACTGTATTTTTGTTGTAGCTTCTATGTGCTAACAGTATATTGATTTTTTGACTGATAGGCTTAAGTGTTCTCCAAATTCAATGCCAGACTTTTCATATAGGACCCTTTTGTACTTTCCATACAGTTATTTGTAATTTAGTACGATAAAGAGTAGTATTGTGGTTTGGTTGCTATCCTGATTATGAACAGTTTTCTGGTCTGAGGTCTGGTCTCCTTATGTTTGTTTACCCTGATTAATACTCTGCATTTATCTGCTAACTTTCTCGAGTAGGTAATATTATAGAGTCCTGATGTTAGTATTTAATTTAGTCAGGTAAAACTGCATATACAGTTGTAGGGTTGTAACCTTACCATTTATTTATTTACATTTGTTTTCTAAATACTGGGGGCTCGTCTTGATTGTTAAGGTTTTACAGCTGATGTTTTTTGACTTGTATTTATTTTGCAGTTTTGCATCTGTAGATGTTTTGTTTCTACCTGATCTTATGGATAGTACTTGTAAATAGATGTGAATGTATAACAACATGAGATGCCATCAAATGCGTCCTCTCAAAGAGGACAACATGAATTTGTAAAACCATTGACATGATTGTTTAAACCCTAAGTGAGACACTCATAATATTATTAGACACCAATTTGCAAGGCAAAAGGAAAACAAAATGCATTGCTTCCATAAATGAGCAAATTGTGAGAATATAAATTGTAATCAAGGCCAAAAAAAGTGCCTCTGACATTGTCTATTGCTCTGTTTTGTCCTCATCTCAGCTCCAAAGACCTACAGTCTCGCCAACACCGCTCAGGTTGACACAGGCGGTGTCTCGGACAAATCAATTCTTAAAGTAAGTCTATTTCCGTTTATCAAGCGTGTTTCATGCTGGAAAACATTAGAAATGTTGACAGTGAATGTGATTCGACCCTTTAACTCAGGTTTCCATTCAAGCTGACCTGGAGAAGAAGATCATCAAGCTGATCAACGACTTCAGACAGGAGAATGGGGACAAAGGGCCCATATCAGGCAGACTTACAAGCAAGAAATTGCTGGTAAAGACAAAAATCATCCCTCTGATGCTTCACAAAGTTACTACATATAGATATATTTGGTGCTGTGACAGATTGTTGTATCATGGTTGTTTCCTTCTGAATGTTCTTGCAGGACCTGTACACAGCTCTGCAGAGGTTCAAATTTAAGAGAGAGCACATCGAGGAGGCGATGAAGAGCAGCGTGCTGTACGGAGGAGATCTCCACTCTGCTCTCGACTGGCTCTGCCTCAACCTTAGAGATGGTAACAGAGCTTCAGCTGTCATTTAAACATTGTCATCATAGTAGTTCTTCAAGATGAAACCAAATTTATCTCCTGTTTTACCAGAGGAGCTGCCGGATGGTTTTAGCCAGCAGATGCAGGAGGAGAGTCAGAAGAGCCGGCCTCGATTTCAGCCCGCTGTCCAGCCGAAACCTGAAGCCCAGAGCCCCAAAGCAGCCAACAACACCCGCAAAGAGACATCCAAGGTGTGTGTGTTTACTTGGCTGGTCGGATTTTGAGTTCTGTCACAAAGCTTATAAGTGCGCACGGTGTTTGCCAGGTCACTGAGAAGGATGAAGCTGCCAGCATGAAGGACTGGATCTTAAGATATGCAGAGCAAAGCAGTGATGAGGAAGAGGAGGATGAGGAAGAGGAAGGGGGAAAGAAGACACGCAACCCTGAGCTTGATGAAAAATTTGATCCAGTAAGTACAATTAAAGCAACTTAAAGCTGAGATCTAAATTATTTGTTGTCAGTTAGTGAACTTTATGATTCTGGTAGGCAGACAGCGTCACGCTAGCTGTTTCCTACTGGTTTCAGTCTTTATGCTAAGCTAAGCTAACAAGCTGCCAGCTGTACCTTCATATTTAATAGAAAGATATGAAAGTGGCATCAGTATTCTCATAACTGTGAGTAAGACGGTGAAGGTTTCTCAACATGTTGAACTGTTGCTCAAGATTTCTTTTTTTTTTTAGCTTTTGTATGCAGATAGAAAGTTGTGATAATCTGGTAAAGTAAATAACAGTATGGTGTAGTGATCCAATAATGGTGTCTATTATGTCTCACTGTGTAGAATGACAGGTATTTGATCCTTACTGCTCAACTGTATGACGCTAAAGAAATGGCAGCAGCTGCCAAGACCAAAGGAGACAAAGCGGGTCAGAGGACAGCACAGGACCGGATACGTGTCATCCAGCAAGGTGTGTGATGGTGTTTAAATGTTCTAGAACTTTTGGCTCACTTTCGTCAAATGTGATTTCTTTTCTTACCTCTTAAATTAAACATGTGCAAAAGCAGCAGCTTGTTCATACAATAAATGAAATAATACAACAGAACAAACACCAAAAAAAAAAAACAGATCACGTGTCATTTCTTATTGTGTTATTTAACCAACATTTTCCCGCTAATTTAACAGTGTTTTGTCTTTCTAGAAATGAAACAACTGGAGTCCCACCCTGTGTTCAATCCAGCGATAAAAGTGGTAGACGTGCCTCAAAAAGAAAAGAAAATAGTCCCTGTCAGTGAGGACAAAGAGGATCTCAGCTTCAACTTGTTTGAACAAGCCGAGAAGGCCCCTCCTGCAGAGAAAGGTACCTTCTGATCCAAGCTAGAGTCACAGGTTCTGTTTTTTATAAGATATAGTCAGTATAAAATATAACAAACAGAATATTTAAGGTTTGATAATGTGATGGTTCAAGTTCAATATACTGCATTGCACCACTGTAACAGACGCTGTAGGCATGAAAGTCACATCCACATAACATGAGTTTGTTTTCAAATTCAGAACATTCCCAAAACCTCCTGTTGTACTAGTTTCAAAAGCTGTTTTAAACGGTTCGATGACCTCCTCTTACATGATGTGGCTTAATCTTTTAAACCTCTAGGAGTGTCAGAGGGCACAGATGGTCCAAAAGCAGGAGGGATACAGTCATTTAAGTGTGTATGGAAGAGATTTTTAGGATGGTAATGTGGCACAGACAACATGCCAAACTCACAGCTGAGGAAACTGATACCATAAACCTGACAACTCATCGTTGCATCGTTATGATTAGAGCTGCAACGATGAATTGATCAGGTGTCAGCAGTTCTGTCAGTCAACAGCTATTTTGATATTCGATTGATCAATTTGAGAAAAATTGTAAAAATCCTCTGATTACAGCTTCTTAACCTTGAGTTTCTGGTTTCTTTATTCATCTGTGACAGTAATCTGGATGTCTCCGGGTTGTGGACAAACAAGACATTTGAGGAAGTTGTCTTCGGCTTTTGAAAACATATATCATATTACATTTCATTTAACATTGATCACAATTTTCTGACATCTCACAGACCAAACAACTGATTGATTTATATGGAAAATAATTGACATATTAATCGATATTAAAAATAATCGCTAGTTGCAGCCATGGTAAGACATATTTATGATCCCAGCCATGCTTTCAGGGCCTTCTGAGGACAACCTGCAGTTTTCAGAGGCCTCTGTGTGAGACAGATTTCGTTGCCGACATCTTTGTTGCATTTCTCTATGCAGTTGTGAAAAAGAATGAGCCGAAGGACATTCGCAACTTTGACTACACGGCCCGCAGCTGGACCGGAAAGTCTCCCAAGCAGTTCCTCATCGACTGGGTCCGAAAGAACCTGCCCAAAAGTCCAGCGCCGAGTTTTAACAAAGTTGCTGCTGGTCGATATTGGAGATGCAAGTAAGTATGAGTGTGCCTTTCTGTGGTTCACCCACACAACTGCTGCCACTTTCAGAGGCATGCATTCTGTTGTATATTGCTCTCTGAATAACTGGGAATTGCTAGTTTTTATTTGACATAGCATCCGTGCTGCCTGGACTAAAGCATGTAACAATCAGAAGATACAGAATATGGTGGCAGATGATGTTAGAGATTCTTTTTTTAGAGGCTTATTTAAATATATTGATTTCATATGATGTCTTTGAATGCGTCAGGGTGCGTGTTCAGAGGATTGATGACGTTCTGGAAGTTTGTCCCACCATCCTGACTGAGGACAGCATGCAGGCTCAACATCTGGGAGCCACCCTGGCTCTCTACAACCTGGTTAAAGGGCAGGTAATATGTGTGACATGCAGAAGCCAGCTTGGCCTGCTCCATCTCACATTTTTTGCTCCGGTTGTAGCCATACCTCTGTTCTCCTCGTCCCCTCTTTCGCTCAGTCAGTGCACCAGCTGCTTCCTCCAACCTACAGAGATGTGTGGCTGGAGTGGAGAGACAGCGAGCAGCAGCAGCAGGAAGAGAGCCGCACTGCCGCCAACAAACCTCGAGACCAGTTCATCTCCCGCCTCCTGACCAGACTCAAACAGCAGCAGAACCAGAATCAAGGGCAGGACTCTGAATCCCAGGGACAGCTGGGGCTGGGCGGGGCGGACGATGACGAGCCCGAAGAATCCTGGGAGAACCTGGCCGGTCTTGATATCGGGGAGCGAGGAGAAGAAGTGGAGGACAAGAGTGAGAAAAGAGGAGGGAGGACAGAAGGAGCACTTGAGGCGGCCAGAGAGCTCTTAATGAAGCTGAAGAATTCACCGCTCGCCCAAAAACTAAAGGTAAATACACTTTAGGTTTTCCTCACAGTGCAGTTTGCATTAAATAGAACCATGTGATTGAACGAGGATCCTACCTTCCAAGGCAGAGCGAGAGCAGCTTCCTGTCTTTCAACACCGACATCGCGTCCTGGAGGCTCTGCAGCGCCACCGGGTGGTGGTGGTGGCCGGCGAGACGGGCAGCGGGAAGAGCACTCAGATCCCTCAGTTCCTGCTAGAGGAGCTGCTGACTGGAGGAAAAGCAGCACAGTCCTGCAACATCGTGGTGACTCAGCCCCGCAGGATCTCCGCCATGAGCCTGGCCTGCAGGGTCAGCGAGGAGATGGGCTGCGAGGACGGACCAGGATCTAAGGTGGACATCCGTTTTTGACATATTAAAGCTTGTGTAAAACATCTTGCATATGTGTCTGTGTAGGAGGACTGGATGCACGCTCACCTGCTTTAATGACCGCTTTTCATGTTTATTTCAGTCGTCGCTGTGCGGATACCAAATCCGGATGGAGAACCAGTCCGGTGACTGGACCCGCCTGCTGTACTGTACGACCGGAGTTCTGCTCAGGAAGCTGCAGCACGACAGACACCTCAGCTCTCTGACCCACATCATCGTGGACGAGGTGACGGCTCCTGATCGAACACAGAATTTGCTGATTAAAGAGATTGTTTAAGCTTTGTTTTCACCGTCGGGTTCATATATTCAACTGCATCTCTCTCAGGTCCATGAACGCAGCGTCCAGTCAGACTTCCTGCTCACCATCCTGAAAGACGTCGTAATGAAGAGATCCGACCTACAGCTGATCCTCATGAGCGCCACGGTGGACTGTCACAAGTTCTCCAACTACTTCAACCGCTGCCCTGTTATCAGCATTCCTGGCAGGACTTTCCCAGTGGAGGTAAGAGCAGCAGTTTGTGTTTACTGTATGGAGAATTTCATGTGACTATCTGGTTGTCTTTTTTGAGAGTGGCTACAAGGAAAAAGCTGTACCAAAATACAGACGCAGCAACACCCCTGCTCATGTTGTGTCTCAATTACACAGACAAATTTCTTGCTCAGTTCGTCTTTGTAACTCCTTACAGCTTACTCAACTGATCAGCAGCAGTCTTTGAGCAAAGTCAAGTGTCAAACACAGACACATCTACAGGAGGCCCAGTGGTGGACTGCTCAGTCACAGCCACCCTGTCAGATTTGGTGCAAATTTTAACCCACTTGTGGACATTCCTGCAACCTGGTCACAGCAGGTGACGGGGCAGTGGTCAAAACAGTCAAACGTTAGACATTGAGAGGAACAAAGAATGGAGTTTCAGGACAGTCTGTCAGGATTGCAAGTCTAAACGTGGAACCAGAAAAGGCACCACTTCTTCAGCAGCCTGCATAAACCAGTTAGCATGTATGAAACAGAGTCAAGAAACTCTACCAATGGCTATAGCACAACCAACAACCAAAGATACAGCCAAGGAAACAGGACGTTTTTAAGCTTCTGTGTTTCTGCTTCCAGGTGTTTCATTTAGAAGACATAGTGGAGCAGACGGGATACGTCCTGGAGAAGGACTCAGAGTACTGCCAGAAAATTCTGGAAGAAGAAGAGGAAGTCAGCATCTCTGTCACACAGAAAGGAGGCAAGACTTTGCAGCACCAGGTAATGTTGGATCGTTTTAATAGTTTTATGTCTGGTGTTGATGTGTCAGTTGGGTTCTGTGTTTTGTTTTGTTTTTTGTTTCTCATCATAACATATTCTGGCATCATTTTATTTATTTGTATTTTATCTTATATGTATATTCAAGTTGATCTTGTCTTCATAGTTACCTCAGCAAATGGCCTCATCTCAAGCAACCAGCAGTGAATGCAGTTAGTTTAGAGGTTGTGTTACTGTCTTTTAGCTCTGTTTTTGGTCTCTACCTTCTCCTAGGGAGAGCTATTTGGCTTTTTCAATGCTACAATCACCCCTATGTTTACCAGGTAGCTGTTAACTTTGTTTAACAGAGCTTTACAGTGACCTTTGGTGCTGAACCAAAGTATACGTGCAGCTTAACAATGAACTAAAAGTCAGCGTAAAGCTCTGTAGACTTGAGGAAAGTTGGAGAGTCCAGTGATTATTCTCTGCTCTGCTACTACAAGTGACCCATTTGTTGCATTTTTTTGAATTGTTATATCTGTAAAAGTGACATTTCTCTTTGCAGGACTAATTGTTGTTGAAGGATGCTATCGTGCTTGTTTAATTGAGGTTTATGGTGGTACCTCCTGATTTGTCGACATTGTCTCAAACCACTCTGCTTAACTGACAGAGTGGACTGTTTGTTTGTTTTGTTTGTTTTTTTGTGTGTACTGTAAATTATTCCAGATTGAAGTTGATCTGTGTGCTGCTCTTTGTTCCAGGAGGTGATCTTGAGGGACTCGTCCTCCGGCTGGGACCTCGGCCCCGACCTGGACCACTTCAGCAGCAGGACTCGGCAGGTTTTGCAGTACATGAATCCCAATAAGATCAACATGGACTTGCTTGTTGACCTCATGGACTACCTCGGTACAACACATCAACCAGTCCCAGGCAGCATTAAGTACACAATCATACATGTTTTGGTTTGTGTTTTAAAGGCCTGTATGTGCATTTGTGTCTCCGCCAGATAAATCCCCACAGTTTGCTGATGTGGATGGAGCCGCTCTCGTGTTCCTCCCTGGACTGGCTCACATCCAGCAGCTGTACGATCTGCTCTCCTCAGACAAGAGGTTCCGGGACAAGAACAGGTGATGCACACACACTAGTGAATTATTAATAGAGAAATAATTCACAAATCAATCAATAATAAAAAATACCTGGTAGTTGAACTGAAAGGTTGCCATGGATTTTAAATGTTGGCCCTAAACACACCTGTGGAAAAACCCTAGATAAAGGTGTAAGGCATAAATGGAAAAGCTCCAGCATAAAAGGGAGCTGAAGACCATCAGGTCTGGTCCAAAATAAAAAGAAAGTACTGTAGACCCAAGACAATGTAACACCTGATCCAAAATGTGATCCTCTTGAATAGACAGAACACCAACAAGCTACAGAGCAAGTCCAGAGAATCAGTGTTCAGAGTCACACTGAACATTAAAGTCTCCATGTCTGTGACATACTGAGGACAAAAACAAGGATGACAGTGAGACAATTTACTTTAATACAGTATACACCTCCAAACTTTGGAAACAGGAGAAATGGTGAAGCACATTGAACTCAACCTTTTCCCTCCATCTCACTGTGAGTTTTGTCGATCTTTTAGATACAGGATTGTTGCTCTCCACTCGACCCTCTCATCAAAGGACCAGGCGGCTGCCTTCACAGTGCCCCCCGCTGGAGTTAGAAAGGTACTTTTGAACGTGATATAATAAGACACTGAGAAATACAAAGTTTGAACAATCCAAGAAATGTAGTACGATTCAAGAAAGTGAATTTATAACATTGTATTCATGTGTCTCACACTACCAGGAATTCTTTTGCATGTTTAAACTTGTCGTGGTTTTTCTTCTCTTCTAGATTGTGTTGTCGACTAACATTGCAGAGACGGGTGTGACTATTCCTGATGTTGTGTTTGTCATCGACACTGGGAAGACCAAAGAAAATAAGTAAGTATATATTATGTCGCTTGAAATTCAACTAGTTTTGCTGTTTTCTTTAGAACTAAATCATTCAGTCAGTTTTATCACTTTAACATGTGTTTTATCTGGTTGTCTGTGAATTGATACTAACACAAGACAAAGAGCCAGAAGGCACAACTGCTTTGAACTAACAGTTGCTAATTGGCACAAAACACAAAGTACAGCTGAAACTATCTTCAGTTTTGTAGGAATTTAGTGATTAAATAAAGTTAGACAAATCATAATTTTGTCCTGATGATGGCACTAGAAAACCAGGAAAGAGATCCTGAAGAGGAAGAGCTGAACCAAATATCTGAACCAAATTTCATAAGATAAGATCAGCTTTTATTGATCCCAACATTCAAGACGATGGTGCAGACATGTAGGGAACATCAGTAGAAAAGTTAAAAATAAGCAAGAAATGTACATAAGTGTTGTTGATGTCAATCTTCTGGTTGTGGAAAATAATGTTACTGTAAAGTTTTTCTATATGTAAAAACAACCACCCATTAATATTGCACAAATTCTTCAATTTGTAGAAAATACTTAGAATCTACTGATTCTTCTATATAGCAAAAAATGACATTGTAGAAACTCTTTAAAACTGACAAAATATGGATAATGAACAGGTTTAAATGCATCAATGATGCTCCAGAGTGAAATATAAATAACTGTCCATCATTTGACACATAACAAAAGTTAAAAGTCGTTACATTGTTGCTACAAAAGTCACGACATTATCAGGGAAATTAATATTTTACCTGATTTTATGGCAGTTCAGTCACTAGTTGCTGAGAATGAGAGATTTCATTCAGAGACATAAAGATAGGCTGACCACAGATCACATTCCCCACCGCTAGGAACATACCAATAGCATGAATAGTAGTGACTGTAATTGGAAAACATAACTGAAGCTGTTTGCAGGTAGACTTATCTCTGTTCTCTTGTGTCGTTCAGGTACCACGAGAGCAGCCAGATGAGTTCTCTGGTGGAAACGTTTGTTTCCAAAGCCAGCGCGCTGCAGAGGCAGGGGAGGGCAGGACGTGTTAGAAACGGCTTCTGCTTCAGACTCTACCCAAAGTACAGGTGTGGAGTTCATCATTCACTGTGTGGAGATGTGGATGGAAGCAAGAACACAAATGATTCTCCATTAGATGTAGAAGATGTATTCCAACAGCCAAGTCACACAACAAAACTGCATTCCTGTTTTAATTCATGGCTCTTTGGCTTCAGGTTTGATGCCTTCATGGATTACTCCATTCCAGAGATTCTGCGGGTCCCACTGGAGGAGCTTTGTCTGCATATTATGGTATATAAGTCACTCTCAGTCACACCTCAAGAGTAGGAATATACACAAAGGCAAACACTTTTCCTCCTGTCTGGTAGAAATGTCAGTACGGCTCCCCGGAGGACTTCCTGAGCCGAGCACTGGACGCTCCACAGCCCCAGTCGGTCAGTAACGCCGTCAACCTGCTGAGGAAGATCGGAGCGTGTCACCCCAGCGATCACGTCCTCACCCCTCTGGGACACCACCTGGCGAGTCTGCCGGTCAACGTGAAGATCGGAAAGATGCTCATCTATGGAGCCATCCTCGGCTGCCTGGAGCCCATAGTACGTCCCTCTGCCTTGTTCCTCCAAAAACAAACACTCTGATCATTTCTAAGTGTTTGACAGTTACATCTTAGTACTACAAGATTTATTCATTTTAGATATTTCAAACCATTACTAGCTTCTTATATTTTGTGAAAATTAACAAAAGACTTGTTTCAGGCGACCATCGCAGCAGCCATCACAGAGAAGTCTCCTTTCTCCACACCAATGAATAGAAAGGAGGAAGCTAACCTGGCTAAAGCTGCGCTGGCGTTAGCCAACTCTGACCACCTGACCATATACAACGCATATCTGGGGTACGGACCAGTCGGAAAACGTTCAAGTGCTTGACTGTTCTGTTCTGAGATCGATCGCGCACAAATATTGAGTTATTACCACTGAGATGTTTTCAGTGGAGACATTAAAACGAATAAATCAGTCATGGAATCTGTAGATACTGAAGAGCCATCCTTTTATGATAACCTTAGTTGTGTTTTCATGACCTGTCACGAGACAATATACATCTATAAAAAGCTAGTGGGGCTGATGCAACAGCGGCAGGAGGCTGCTTAGTCTATTTTTAGGCATTTCTTTTTGTCACCGTCAGCAATCGTGTAGCAAATACTGTCACTGCTGCTAATCAAAGTAGCTACAAAGGTCATTGTCTCAAATTGAAAAGCTTGAATGATTTATTTTTTAAGCAGCTATTGCATGAATCAAATTCATCCATTTGGTTCTCTTTCATCATTTAATCATACAGCATTGCTAAGAGTTATTGTACAATGTGCAGGAAGGTACAAACAAACATATAATTCAAATGTTAATGAATTCATGTTGTCGTAAATAATTGTAGGTTTAGTGTCCTGATTGGTTTTCTGTCCATGTTTGACTGATGAGAGTGTGGAAAATGTGTTTAATTGAATCCCATATGGTTAAAAAGGCCTTAAAAAGTCTTAAATCTTATTTGGTAAACACTGAAGAAATCTTGGAATATTTGCTGTCTATGTAAACAAATACACATAAACAGTTGTTATTAGTTGTTTTTGGTCCTTATTTGATAGATGTAGTAGAGACAGATGGGAGAAAAGACAAATAAAGCTACCACTTCACTCAAAAACAAACATTTTGGGGTATTTAAACAAATGATCAGTGTCAGGATTCATTTCTCATGACCTCCTTTATTCTTTTAGGTGGAAGAACTCACAGACGGAGGGCCAGAGAACAGAAATGTCCTACTGTAGGAAACACTTCCTCAATCGAACAGCTCTCATTACAATAGAGGTAACATGTCACATCTACGTACATTCTCATCTAGGATTCACTCATTTCTGTCTAATCCGTCGTGCTTGACTCCGTCCTCCCCACAGGATGTGAAGCACGAGCTGATGAAGATGATGGAGCAGGCGGGTTTCTGGTCGTCTCGCTCCTCCTCGTCTCGCTTGAAGCAGCAGCAGCAGCAGACGTCCTCGCTGTCCAAGCAGCAGATCTCCATCCTGAACGCGGTGCTGACGGCGGGGCTCTACGACAGCGTGGGCCGAGTCCTGTGCACCCCGTCGGTGGACGTGCTGGAGCGAGTGGCCTGCACTGTGGAGACGCCTCAAGGAAAGGCGCAGGTCCACCCCTCGTCTGTTAACCGCAACCTGCAGACACACGGCTGGCTGCTGTACCAGGAGAAGGTATGGATGGAGGATGCTGGTGGTCTTTTTATCTGTATTTTGCACTTGTGTTTACAAATGTTGGTCCCCACAGGTGAAGTACACGAAGATCTACCTGCGAGACACCACTCTGATATCGCCTTTCCCCATGCTGCTGTTCGGAGGCGACATCGATATTCAGCACAGAGAGAGACTCATCACTCTGGACGGATGGATCCACTTCCAGGTCAGACATCACAGAGAGTTATTGTGGGATTTGGTTCAGTGTGGCATCAAAACTTTCCATGAATTCATTTGTCATCTCCTTTTCTGTCACTTCCTGTAGCAGCAGCAGGTGTGTTCTGACAAACTTTACTTTGTAGGATGATAGATTGGATCTTCTCTTGTGTCTGTTACATTTCATTTGTGATGCTCTTGAGAGTAAAAGCCTAGAAAATATCACATCAGTCTAGTTCTTTACGGTGTCATCAAACTGATATTGAACTCTCACTATTAGTCTACGAAGCTGCAGATGGTTTAGAACTAAAATACATTTCTGATCAGTCCAGACCTCACAAGTCTACCTACTGTCACCAGAGTCAAAATCAAACATCAGATTTTATTCTCAACATATCTGGACCAAACTCCCAGAAAACTTGAGATCTGCTTTAAATCTCTTCTTTAAAGTCAGAGATTAAATCGCCGCTTTTAATTACATTTAATTTGGAACAATTTATTCCCATCTTGCGCTGCACTGTAATTTTATTCTCCAGTTGAATCTGTTTTATTCTGTTTTGACTCATTTATATCTTACATTATATTTTGCTCTTTTTAAATTGGGGTTCTATAAAGATAAACTTTCTCTACTTTCACTTTTAAAGGCTCCTGTGCGGATCGGTGTGATCTTCAAACACCTGAGGAAACTGATGGACTCTTTGCTTGAGAAGAAGTTGGAGAATCCTCGGATGAATCTGGAAGGTAAACCCAGGAAACACAGTGACAGTTTTCCCTTTAAGTCCTGGTAGTGTTCCTCCAACAACCAGTCAAGCTGCAGTTTACATTCATGTCTGTCTAGACTTGTGACCTTTTGACTATACACTTTCATCACTCCATCCATCACTTTATACTATTGGACATTTGTGTGAAGTGTTGTCACAATTGTAATTATAAATTCTTGTTTGCTGGATCTCACTGTGTCTGTCTCTCTGTAGGTGAGACGACCATCCCGGTGATTCTTGATCTGATCAAATCGGAGCATGCTGTGTAACAGCGAGCCGCCACAGGTTGCTACTGAAGAACGACCAACACCTTTTCTTCCATGATCAACTACAGCTACTATCAGCAGGCTTCTGTCTTCAGTTGTCCTGAAGGACTTCAGTACTCAAGATAAATGCCTGCAGACACACTGTCACCCAGTGGACAGATGTGGTGTCCGAAAGATGAACTGGTGCTTACCAGGAACTCTTAACTCACATTGAGGAGGACTGTATAATATGAAATGCATAAAGAGATGCTAACATTTAAAAGGACAAAACAAATAAGATAATGATGATGCCAAATGTGATGGAAATAAAGCTCTTTGTTTTTATTTGAAATGTTCATTGTGTCATGGTTGACAGTGAAAATAAAATCTTCAGTATTCTATTCATTATGTATCACATTACATTGTGTACATGAGGGGTATTGTTGGCTTTTTTTTTGACATATTTGAACAAGCAAAGGTTTGATCCTCTTTGAAACAGTACCTACAGATGAAGGTGACATACTCAAACAAATGACATTCTTCAGTTCTATAAAATCAAAATCAGTAGATCTGGACTAGGTGCTAATTATTGGAACATCCTTAGAGAGTGACAGGTTGAGCCTGACTTATTTAAACCTCTGCTATCTAGGGTCTGCTTTTCTAGTTGCTACTGAAGTGTGTGGTGTCATCATGCCAAGATTTACAGAGCTCTGTAAGGCCTTGAGGATAAAAGGTTGTGGGTGCCTGAGTCTGGCAAGGGATCTGATAAGAACAGTAATCTGAGATGAATCACTTATCTTAGTAAATCTTTACATTGTTAGGAACATGATCCACAAGTGACGTAGATTCTAATGACAGTTTGTCCAGGATCGGCCCAAGAGCAGAGTGTTTGATACAGAAAGGAGTCCCCATGAGCTATAAAGCTTTATCACTGGGTCTGCAGGTATCTGTTGTAGCTTCTGGTGTCAAAGTTCTGCCTCTACAATCAGAAGGAGACTGAACAAATTTTACCTGTACCTGAGACGCAACAGATTCAGCTGTACAATAAGAATATTAGAACAAAACTGCAATTTGACAGCAAACTTACAGGCAAAGACCAGGCTTGCTCTGAACAAATGAATCAAAGACAGAGTTGTTTGGCTTCAGTAAAAGCAGATATGTTCTGTGCTGACTTAAAAACAACTGTCCAAAAATTGAAGTTCAACCAGAGGTGGAGCCTTTAACAAGATTATGAAGCTACACACAATAGATCTCATTGCATAAAAAGAAGAAATGTAAGGTTGTGGAAGAGTACATTTAAATACCATTAAATGTTGTGAAGGGAATTGAAACAGGCAGTATATAGAAGAAAACCCTCAAACTATTTTGGAATTTTGCACTAAAGAACGTTGAAAAGTTTCAACAAGCTGATGTCAGAGATAATGGACTGCTATGGAAAATGTCAACAAGAAGTTACATCTGCTAAAGGGGACGATACCAGCTCCTGAGTGGACTTACTTTTTCAGAAGAATATCACATTTATTTATGTTTTTGTTGAATAAATGACTGAAAAAGCAAATTGTCCTTGTTTTGTTCAAGAAAGCCACCTTTATTTGTAGGCACTTTTTGGATCAAATGTTTGCTTGTTCAAATATTTAAAAAAAAAAAAAAAGAAAATTCCCATGAGATGTCCTTATTCATTCACAGTTGTACATAATAACAGGTGAGAATAGAACATTACACCATGTTAAAGATGTAATAACACAGTTTAAATTGGTGGACAAGGTTTGGACTACTGTCAACAGAAAAGTCTGAAGAACAGAAAACCAACACCAGGATCAATTAGAGAATCTTTACTTCTGGAACTTCAAATGCAGCCAAATTTTGTAGCATTTCTTTTTACAAATTGTGCATTTTTTTGTATAAATAAAGCAAAATTAAAGTGCAAAATTTTCAACAAAACTCCTCCAGTGATCATCACACATGCATCTGACTGACCGGAATGTCACCATAAAACTTGACAGTTCACTGAAGAATTAAGAAAACAGTGTGTTGCAATTTTGTAAGCGACCCTTTCCAATCACAGGATTGCTGTCAGCTGACACGCGACTTTCACAACATGGAGGAAATGAAAACAAGTAAACAGATGAAAATTTGTCCTACTTTGTCAATCTCTATTTTAAAACGCGATGATTTGGAGAAATAAATACGAGGCTGAAAGATGTAGTTATGTAGAAGAAAAGAGCCCTGCGTGACACACACAATAGTAACTACCAGGCTCTGTGTAGGAGTTCATCCAGTAATTAGACAGATGTCACTGTTTTCGGTTTGTTTAATCACTTTTATGTGTCAAGTTCAGCAAAATATGAATCAGAAATCCCCTTTGTAGCCTTTTTTAAATTTGAAAAATACATACTTTTGGATTATTTTAATATTTTTTCTCCTTAAAATAAAATAAAGACATTTCCTATACTGTTTATAACACAGTGATATGTTCAAAACGCCACACAACCTCGCCTTTAACTCCTTATGCGCACAGTTATGACACAAACTTTGCGTCTGGTATGAACTTATGTTTACAGGAGCTCACAAAGGAGGAAGTAATGACATGTAGTCGGTAAACTCGCTGTCTGTGCTGCACAACATGTACTATATGTCCTCAGGCAGATCTGTGTGCGTTAGTACTGGATAAGACTGTAGCCGGCGTCCTGCACCGTGGCGTAGACTGCATCTGCAATAGAGACAAACAGAAAAACAGAGGAGATTTTAGGCATGAAGGCACACGATCAAACAACGAAAAACACCTTCTGTTTCACACAAACGCTGAGCAGCCGCTACACTAAAACCACCTACATGAATGACACCAATCATCCCGATACATTGCAACGTTCTGCTGGGAAACTTGGGTCCTGGCACTCATGCTGATGTCACTTGGACACCTAAACATTGTCACAGGCCAAGCGCACAACCCTCATGGCAGCAGACTCCCCCAGCAGAACAACGCACACTGCAAAAACTACTCGAGGAACACGACCAAGAGCTCAAAACATTGACCCGACCCTTCTAACTCCCGAGATCTCAATCTGTCCTCTCTTCTACACATCGGCCATAATTCTTTTAGGTCTAGTGAATACATCAAGTTCATCATACACAACACTTCTACTGTTTTTGGCCTTAACTCCTTTCACTTTGCATCAGCTAATGAAACACCCTCAAACTTGCAACTGTGACTCCACTCACCACCTTCAAGCTTAAAATCCAACAGATTGTAGTTGACTGTTGCTCCTGCTGATCACGCCAGACTTCACTTGCACACACACTTATATATAAACACACATTTTCTTACACCTCATGCACATCTTTCCTCACTCACATGCATATGTTCCCATACTTCTTCTATGCTATGTTCATGTGTCTATTTGTGTCTGTAATTTACATGTACTGTATTTGAAGAGTTCATTTGCAAAAACAGATAACTCCATCTTGATAAACCTTCAGAAAACCCACTTTTCCGTCGTCTACCTAAGACAATATCAATCAAACTTGTCATTTCTACTGAGTCAAATCCACTCAACTTCAGTTTGATTAATATTATTTCTAGAAAACAACAACAAAATAAGTTTGGAGTTATCTCTTTTTGTATATGAACTCTTTGTTTGTTCCTGCTGGCGCCTCTTGGCTAGGTCATGTTTGCAAATGAGAACTGGTTCTGAAACTTTTTACCTGTTATAACAAAGGTAAAATAAAAAAAAATAAATGATCAAGCATCTGTGGAAGCCGCTGGAACAAGTCTAACCTACGGAGGGTCCATCCCACAGCCCACAGGACCCAAAGGATCCTCACCCCCAGAGGTCCCACAGCTGTTTTGGCGGCACAAGGGAAGCCCACACAACTTCAGGCAGGCGGTTTTTGTGTTGTGGCTGACTGGTGTGTTGACATCGCTGATACGGTACATTTGCAGTAATCAAAGTATGATATGGAGTAAACCTGAGATAGCCGCCTGCTTTGCCCGGTTGGTAATTCTAACTTGACTGCACACTTTACTGAAGCTGAAAAGGAAAACGTACCCTGACTGTTTTGTGTTGGCTCAGGTGGTGGCCGCCCTCTCCTGTAAATTCACCAAAACAAGGAAAATAATCAACACTGTGCCTTTAGTGCTCTATAAAAGTAGCAAAGAACAGGAATGAAATCAAAAACAGACAGATTTCTTGTTTACCTTGTGATTGGTGGAGGCTGCCGAGAGGGAGGAGCTACAATCGGAGACCTCTGACCACTGTAGAAGTTCTCATACAAAACAGCAGCTGTCAGAGAGGAAGATGGACACTGTTCACATAAACTGCAGAAACAGCGTGTGCTTGTGCATCATCTGATAATCACGTCCCCCCCGTTGCATTCCAGCGCCGGTTAATTGTTCATGGCACGATATTGTCACTGAATTGTTGCTGCATTCACACCTGCCGGTTTGTCGCCGGTCCGTCTGAGGTTTACAAAGTGTTCGATATCTTCCTGGATGTCACACTGCTCCAGCGACTTCCTCACTTCCTCATACAGCTTCACACACACATGCACACAAAGGGACAGAAATAATTAGGTCAGAGTCTAGTTAATATATGACTTTGGAGATAGAGTTAAAAGTTTGTCCTAGGAGGGGTTTTTTTAAACTGAGGTTAAAAATAACCTGCTTTGATTGTTTTTTTTGGCCACTTGCATACAAGAACAAGTTAGAAACACAACACTGATATACTTTAAAAAGTTGATATCGCAAATGTCTTAGCACCTGTTTTAACACCCATTCATTCATTTAGTATCGGGTTTGTGTTCATTTGATGAATGCATGTTCAATATTTACTCTCCTTTGTTTGTTTGGGTCTCTGGCAACTCCTAATGGAAACGTCCTTAGCTGCTAAATGCTCCATTATGTTCGGCTGATAATCATCTGCTGTTTGGTTCGAGGCTGATAGTGAACACTGGGTTTATCAGAGCTCTTTCACTGAAAACAGTTAGTCAGAACAGCGAGAGAGCTGTAAAGTTACAGGCTGTAAAACCATAACAATGAGCTAAAAGACAGTAAAACGACGTGATGAGGCACCACTTACACAGTTTGCATGCTCATTTGATAGGTTGTTAACTTTTTCTTGCCGTTCTTTGCTCCTGTCACATTTTGACTCACTGTCGGCTGATTTTTCTGAATTGTAAAGTTTTACAGCTCTAAAGAAACAGCATGACCATGTCTGGAAGTAGAGAAAACTCAATAATGTCTATTTTAAATAAAGAAATCACAAAAAATTAGAACATTGANGTTTGTGCTGTTTTTCTATTTTGTACATACCTGCATCTCTCATGTAATGGATCTCGTCAAAGACGACCCACGCCACTTCCCTCATGATCTCAGAGCCCCTGTACAGCATGCTCCTCAGGATCTGGGGTAAAAAAAAATAAAAAAAAAACAACAACTATATCACATCAGAACAACCTCTTGGCTCTGTCGCTACTCGCCAGCTGGACACTGAATCTGCAGTACACTTTTTAAAAAAAACAAAAAAACATTCTCCAATAAGGGTGATATCTACTATATATTATAATGCCTCCAATCCACACAAAACTGTCCTACCTCTGTCGTCATGACAAGACAGGAGGCCGTGGGGTTGATGGTGACGTCCCCAGTCATCAGACCCACATCCTGGAACTCTTCGTATATCTCTCTGTACTTCTGGTTGGAGAGAGCCTTGATGGGGCTGGTGAAGATCACTCTCTGCTTCTCTCTGAGAGCCAGTGCAATGGCATATCTGCAAGAAGATGATGAAGAAGTAACACGGGCTAGACCACTTAGCTGTCAGGAATGTATTCTGAGCATTATCAGATGCTGAAATGAAAACAACAACAACAACAGTGATTCCTTAAATAGTGTTGTGTTTATTGAGAATACTCACTCAGCACAAACAGTTTTGCCAGCAGATGTGTGCGCAGACACAAGCACAGACTGGTTGTTGTCGATACATAAGATGGCCTCACGCTGGAACGGGTCAAGAATAAAAGGGTACTCCTGCAAGACAAACAAGATGCATCAAAACAAAAACAACAAAAGCGTGACGCAAGTTCGTGTAAATTCACAAACACAATGCAGTGCTAAAGGTATTTATCTAGATTGTTTTCTCCTGACTAGATCCTTTTATGTGTTGTATCTGCTCTCTGATGTACGTTGCTTTGGATAAAAGCGTCTGTGAATGAAATTGTAGAATTGTAGGTGTGATAACATGAAAGTACATTTCTTTTAGAAACCACGTGATGCTGTTACAAAGTGAAGAAAATGATTCCAATAATGAGCCACCATACATAATAGAAAATGCATTACCACAAAGAATTTGAAACAAAATGAAAAAAGTGTTTTCCCCCGACACTGTCACAAAGTGTTTGTTCAAAGGGAATCGCTGGATTTGTTTCACTTCTCTCTGTAATACAATATGGTAAGGTCTTGACCTTACTGTGTAAAGTGTCCTGAGATGATTCATGTCGTGAATTAGTGCTCTATAAATAATACTGAATTGGATAGTTGGCAAACATCCAACACTGAACAAAGTAAATTAACTCCAAAAGAGAACTCTGACATTCAAAAGGCTGTTATACCTTGGCTGCTTTCCCCACACGTGGTTTCAGCGGTTTATATTCATCACTGGCAGGCAGAGCAACCTGTTAGGAAAAGGCAGACATTTTGACATGTCAAAGGAAATCAGTCAGGTAACAAGTGACCAATAAAAAAAAAAGATACACCAAATACATCAAATGTGCTTTCTTTACCTCATGTGAGCATCCTTCCACAGTTTCCACTTGCTCCACTTTCACTTGAGGCATAAACTCTGCAAGACTGAAATAAAAAAGGAAAAGACAACTAAGTATCTCCAACAAATAATTCACCCACCAACACTGAAAATAATCAATTGATATGACAGCGTATGAAAGGAGATATGTTTCCACTCAGAGAGCCACTCAGTTGCCAGTTTATTACATACACTTTGCTAAAACTGTAGATCAATACTGAGTGTAGTCTGAACACTACCGACCTTTCAGTGTAACAAAACACCATCGAAAAAAAGCACCACAAGCCGAAGCCTCCAAGATGTCCATGAAAGCTTTCTAAAACAGTGTAAACAAACCATAGTGCTCTCATCTTCATGAGGTTTTACAAAACTGTTGCACTGAACTGCATTGGTGCCAGAAGTAGGACTTAAGAAAAATGATCCAGCAATGCAATAACCCCTGTTTCACATAAAAGCACTGCAATCTGAGACTAGACTGATTGAATAACTGATTAGTAGATCTATGGAAAAATAATGATTAGAAACCATTTTGTTTAACTGATTAAAATGTTAGCATCATATTGTAGTCAAGAAAAAGTGAAAACATTTCTAGTTATCTATGAAAATTTAAAACAGTTTCTTAAAAAAAAGCATCTTCTGTTGATATCTGTTTTTCAGAAAACATAAAATAACACTAGACATTCCTTGGGGCTTGACACTCTTGATAAACTAAACCATTTCAAAATCATTTAATAATCGAGATAAACATGCAAGTTTTTCAACCCCACCATGATGTCCACATGCTGTTTTTAAATGCTAAAAGACATCATGAGCAACACTAGCGGTCAACAGAATGTCCAAGTATTTCTGCCTTGAAACAGTAGCACACCAATGACTGTCTCAAAAACACAGATTCACACATTCAGGGTTTCATACAAAACAAACCTAAGTAACCAATCCTGTAAATTTGAAAGTTAGGGCCTCCTGTATCTATATTCTTTAAAATTGGGTTTCTGGCTTGAACATGTGTTTCTGAACTACTCCAATATTTCATCACTGTGTAGTGTATGGAGTGCATGGTGTGCTGGAGCTGCTGTGAGAGACGACAAAGGCAAGAACTAGAACTAGGCCCAATCCCAACCTTTGAACTAACAGACTTTGAGGTCCTACCCTGTTTAGTGCCTGAGGATTTAAGGCTGTTAAAAGTCAAATAGTCAGGTGCACAAGGGCTCTGATACAGACTTTCTAATGCTTTAATGCACCCTTTCTGTAAGTCTGTATATCTGCAGACTTTGCTGAGGGACCACTGTGCCTATAGGTCACAGTAATATTGGCGATATATAAATATGGCTGTCCTGCCCCCACGCAAAATGTACACAAACTAAGAGTGAATAATGCAGTAAAGAAAGTCCAGAGGAAGGTTATCTATCAATGATAACATCTGGCTGCTTGCAGGGTCCATTTATTGCATACTTGTGGAGTTGTTTGTATAGTCAGTTAAATGTCTGCGTTGGATTTTACATATGTTCATGGTTTACCTGACTTTTGGTAGTTTGCTAAAATGAAACACTAACATCACAAACACGGAGTGGTCAACTGAGCAGCTTTTGACAATACAAATGAAACGCGAGTCAAAAAATCACTTTTCCTTTCTTTTTAAAAAAAAACCTGGGACATGTTGTTTCCACACAATGTGTGCTGTTGGGATAGGGGGTCCCATTTCTCTGTTATATATAATTTCAAGCCCTCACAAACTCACATACTACAGCTGTAATGCCAGTTAGGTGTATGAGGGTATAAATCTCAGAAGTTATGGTGGAGATTGGGACTGTGTTTTAGGTTTGCATTTTCTAGAGAAAGCAACAGCATAGTATTACATCTAGGACATTTCTAGCTAGGAAAAAAACGAGGTAAAATCAACAACCTGAGCAGACCTGTTGGTATTTTTCTGAGCAAGCATTTTAATTTGCTTTATACATATTTGAGTAGTTTAATGTACCAGCAACTGATAACAACGCTTGAATAACTGTTAATACAGTTAAAGATAGACAGTATTTTCCAAAGGAGCATAAATTTCAACATTGCTCATAAACCTGCAAGTGACTCTTCACCAACAAGTCCAGTTAGCATTAGCATCCTGCACAAGCACAATAAAGCTGCACTTGAACTCACTTCAGGTCATTAGCTGAGACTGTCTCATGTCGAGGCTTCTTCCCAAACACCACATCATCTTCACAGTCACCTTCTGCCTCCCTCTTGCCCCGGGTAGATGGACCCGAATCCTTTTCGGTGCCATCTTTACCTTTATCTTTCCTGGAAAAGCGAAGAACACAAGCAAACAGTTGTTAGCCGAGCTGCCTGAACCTGAACGTCACACCGGCCGTCAGCGCGATACTTGCACCTATAAACTTTACAGTCTCACAGAAGAAGCGGTTAAACGGTATTTGTAACGTACCACCTGTTAAACGTAACGTTTACCGGCACTATGAGGGTGTTTCTCCGTTGTTTAACGGACAAGTTAACCAGCTAACTAGTTAGTCGGTTAGGACTGTTTCGCTGACTGCACGCGCACACATGATGCTGCGTTCAGGTTCCCTGGTCGACAAAAGTTGCTAATTTCAATCACAAAACTTCAGTCCACGAATTAAACTTACCCTGTTTCTGTCGCTACACCGGCGGGAGTCTTTTTATTCGCCGTAGCTTGTTGTTCATCATCAAACACGCTGAACAAACCGTCTCCAAAGGGATCCGCCATGTTTGTTGTCGGCACGCTTCCCACAATCCAACACGAGGTCGTTGCACTTCCTCTACGGCGGCCGTGTGGTCCAAAAGCAGAGGAGAAACACCTCACAGCGTCGTTTTTGATCTGTGCTCGTCTATCCAGCACCTCGTCAATGACCCGGCATCTTATAGCAACGTAAAGGACCCACACACAGGCAGTGTTTTAGTGAGCTAATGGGCGGAAAGAAGAAGAAGTCGGCGGGGCAGGCGGCCGCTCCGGTGGCAGCAGCAGCAGCAGGAGGAGCAGCGGCGGGCAGGACTGGTGCTGCCGCAGCAGGGACCGGCGTGGCGGAGGAGCCGAAGAAACAGGCAGCAGGCAACAAACCGGCCAAACCAGGCAAAGAGAGCAAGTCTAAAGGTGGGGATACCTGACAACGCAGCAGATTCACCCCACACTGTGTTCACTCCACTTTATTTATGCTGTGTTCAGGAACATCACGTTACCTGCAGTGTTGACCAGCTGCATAGGTAGTCATCTGTCTGGAGTTAGTGATCAGCAGCTATTATGAAATGTAGAATGACTTTATCACACTTATATTTTTACTGTGCTGTTACATAAACTGTATTTTTGTTGTAGCTTCTATGTGCTAACAGTATATTGATTTTTTGACTGATAGGCTTAAGTGTTCTCCAAATTCAATGCCAGACTTTTCATATAGGACCCTTTTGTACTTTCCATACAGTTATTTGTAATTTAGTACGATAAAGAGTAGTATTGTGGTTTGGTTGCTATCCTGATTATGAACAGTTTTCTGGTCTGAGGTCTGGTCTCCTTATGTTTGTTTACCCTGATTAATACTCTGCATTTATCTGCTAACTTTCTCGAGTAGGTAATATTATAGAGTCCTGATGTTAGTATTTAATTTAGTCAGGTAAAACTGCATATACAGTTGTAGGGTTGTAACCTTACCATTTATTTATTTACATTTGTTTTCTAAATACTGGGGGCTCGTCTTGATTGTTAAGGTTTTACAGCTGATGTTTTTTGACTTGTATTTATTTTGCAGTTTTGCATCTGTAGATGTTTTGTTTCTACCTGATCTTATGGATAGTACTTGTAAATAGATGTGAATGTATAACAACATGAGATGCCATCAAATGCGTCCTCTCAAAGAGGACAACATGAATTTGTAAAACCATTGACATGATTGTTTAAACCCTAAGTGAGACACTCATAATATTATTAGACACCAATTTGCAAGGCAAAAGGAAAACAAAATGCATTGCTTCCATAAATGAGCAAATTGTGAGAATATAAATTGTAATCAAGGCCAAAAAAAGTGCCTCTGACATTGTCTATTGCTCTGTTTTGTCCTCATCTCAGCTCCAAAGACCTACAGTCTCGCCAACACCGCTCAGGTTGACACAGGCGGTGTCTCGGACAAATCAATTCTTAAAGTAAGTCTATTTCCGTTTATCAAGCGTGTTTCATGCTGGAAAACATTAGAAATGTTGACAGTGAATGTGATTCGACCCTTTAACTCAGGTTTCCATTCAAGCTGACCTGGAGAAGAAGATCATCAAGCTGATCAACGACTTCAGACAGGAGAATGGGGACAAAGGGCCCATATCAGGCAGACTTACAAGCAAGAAATTGCTGGTAAAGACAAAAATCATCCCTCTGATGCTTCACAAAGTTACTACATATAGATATATTTGGTGCTGTGACAGATTGTTGTATCATGGTTGTTTCCTTCTGAATGTTCTTGCAGGACCTGTACACAGCTCTGCAGAGGTTCAAATTTAAGAGAGAGCACATCGAGGAGGCGATGAAGAGCAGCGTGCTGTACGGAGGAGATCTCCACTCTGCTCTCGACTGGCTCTGCCTCAACCTTAGAGATGGTAACAGAGCTTCAGCTGTCATTTAAACATTGTCATCATAGTAGTTCTTCAAGATGAAACCAAATTTATCTCCTGTTTTACCAGAGGAGCTGCCGGATGGTTTTAGCCAGCAGATGCAGGAGGAGAGTCAGAAGAGCCGGCCTCGATTTCAGCCCGCTGTCCAGCCGAAACCTGAAGCCCAGAGCCCCAAAGCAGCCAACAACACCCGCAAAGAGACATCCAAGGTGTGTGTGTTTACTTGGCTGGTCGGATTTTGAGTTCTGTCACAAAGCTTATAAGTGCGCACGGTGTTTGCCAGGTCACTGAGAAGGATGAAGCTGCCAGCATGAAGGACTGGATCTTAAGATATGCAGAGCAAAGCAGTGATGAGGAAGAGGAGGATGAGGAAGAGGAAGGGGGAAAGAAGACACGCAACCCTGAGCTTGATGAAAAATTTGATCCAGTAAGTACAATTAAAGCAACTTAAAGCTGAGATCTAAATTATTTGTTGTCAGTTAGTGAACTTTATGATTCTGGTAGGCAGACAGCGTCACGCTAGCTGTTTCCTACTGGTTTCAGTCTTTATGCTAAGCTAAGCTAACAAGCTGCCAGCTGTACCTTCATATTTAATAGAAAGATATGAAAGTGGCATCAGTATTCTCATAACTGTGAGTAAGACGGTGAAGGTTTCTCAACATGTTGAACTGTTGCTCAAGATTTCTTTTTTTTTTTAGCTTTTGTATGCAGATAGAAAGTTGTGATAATCTGGTAAAGTAAATAACAGTATGGTGTAGTGATCCAATAATGGTGTCTATTATGTCTCACTGTGTAGAATGACAGGTATTTGATCCTTACTGCTCAACTGTATGACGCTAAAGAAATGGCAGCAGCTGCCAAGACCAAAGGAGACAAAGCGGGTCAGAGGACAGCACAGGACCGGATACGTGTCATCCAGCAAGGTGTGTGATGGTGTTTAAATGTTCTAGAACTTTTGGCTCACTTTCGTCAAATGTGATTTCTTTTCTTACCTCTTAAATTAAACATGTGCAAAAGCAGCAGCTTGTTCATACAATAAATGAAATAATACAACAGAACAAACACCAAAAAAAAAAAACAGATCACGTGTCATTTCTTATTGTGTTATTTAACCAACATTTTCCCGCTAATTTAACAGTGTTTTGTCTTTCTAGAAATGAAACAACTGGAGTCCCACCCTGTGTTCAATCCAGCGATAAAAGTGGTAGACGTGCCTCAAAAAGAAAAGAAAATAGTCCCTGTCAGTGAGGACAAAGAGGATCTCAGCTTCAACTTGTTTGAACAAGCCGAGAAGGCCCCTCCTGCAGAGAAAGGTACCTTCTGATCCAAGCTAGAGTCACAGGTTCTGTTTTTTATAAGATATAGTCAGTATAAAATATAACAAACAGAATATTTAAGGTTTGATAATGTGATGGTTCAAGTTCAATATACTGCATTGCACCACTGTAACAGACGCTGTAGGCATGAAAGTCACATCCACATAACATGAGTTTGTTTTCAAATTCAGAACATTCCCAAAACCTCCTGTTGTACTAGTTTCAAAAGCTGTTTTAAACGGTTCGATGACCTCCTCTTACATGATGTGGCTTAATCTTTTAAACCTCTAGGAGTGTCAGAGGGCACAGATGGTCCAAAAGCAGGAGGGATACAGTCATTTAAGTGTGTATGGAAGAGATTTTTAGGATGGTAATGTGGCACAGACAACATGCCAAACTCACAGCTGAGGAAACTGATACCATAAACCTGACAACTCATCGTTGCATCGTTATGATTAGAGCTGCAACGATGAATTGATCAGGTGTCAGCAGTTCTGTCAGTCAACAGCTATTTTGATATTCGATTGATCAATTTGAGAAAAATTGTAAAAATCCTCTGATTACAGCTTCTTAACCTTGAGTTTCTGGTTTCTTTATTCATCTGTGACAGTAATCTGGATGTCTCCGGGTTGTGGACAAACAAGACATTTGAGGAAGTTGTCTTCGGCTTTTGAAAACATATATCATATTACATTTCATTTAACATTGATCACAATTTTCTGACATCTCACAGACCAAACAACTGATTGATTTATATGGAAAATAATTGACATATTAATCGATATTAAAAATAATCGCTAGTTGCAGCCATGGTAAGACATATTTATGATCCCAGCCATGCTTTCAGGGCCTTCTGAGGACAACCTGCAGTTTTCAGAGGCCTCTGTGTGAGACAGATTTCGTTGCCGACATCTTTGTTGCATTTCTCTATGCAGTTGTGAAAAAGAATGAGCCGAAGGACATTCGCAACTTTGACTACACGGCCCGCAGCTGGACCGGAAAGTCTCCCAAGCAGTTCCTCATCGACTGGGTCCGAAAGAACCTGCCCAAAAGTCCAGCGCCGAGTTTTAACAAAGTTGCTGCTGGTCGATATTGGAGATGCAAGTAAGTATGAGTGTGCCTTTCTGTGGTTCACCCACACAACTGCTGCCACTTTCAGAGGCATGCATTCTGTTGTATATTGCTCTCTGAATAACTGGGAATTGCTAGTTTTTATTTGACATAGCATCCGTGCTGCCTGGACTAAAGCATGTAACAATCAGAAGATACAGAATATGGTGGCAGATGATGTTAGAGATTCTTTTTTTAGAGGCTTATTTAAATATATTGATTTCATATGATGTCTTTGAATGCGTCAGGGTGCGTGTTCAGAGGATTGATGACGTTCTGGAAGTTTGTCCCACCATCCTGACTGAGGACAGCATGCAGGCTCAACATCTGGGAGCCACCCTGGCTCTCTACAACCTGGTTAAAGGGCAGGTAATATGTGTGACATGCAGAAGCCAGCTTGGCCTGCTCCATCTCACATTTTTTGCTCCGGTTGTAGCCATACCTCTGTTCTCCTCGTCCCCTCTTTCGCTCAGTCAGTGCACCAGCTGCTTCCTCCAACCTACAGAGATGTGTGGCTGGAGTGGAGAGACAGCGAGCAGCAGCAGCAGGAAGAGAGCCGCACTGCCGCCAACAAACCTCGAGACCAGTTCATCTCCCGCCTCCTGACCAGACTCAAACAGCAGCAGAACCAGAATCAAGGGCAGGACTCTGAATCCCAGGGACAGCTGGGGCTGGGCGGGGCGGACGATGACGAGCCCGAAGAATCCTGGGAGAACCTGGCCGGTCTTGATATCGGGGAGCGAGGAGAAGAAGTGGAGGACAAGAGTGAGAAAAGAGGAGGGAGGACAGAAGGAGCACTTGAGGCGGCCAGAGAGCTCTTAATGAAGCTGAAGAATTCACCGCTCGCCCAAAAACTAAAGGTAAATACACTTTAGGTTTTCCTCACAGTGCAGTTTGCATTAAATAGAACCATGTGATTGAACGAGGATCCTACCTTCCAAGGCAGAGCGAGAGCAGCTTCCTGTCTTTCAACACCGACATCGCGTCCTGGAGGCTCTGCAGCGCCACCGGGTGGTGGTGGTGGCCGGCGAGACGGGCAGCGGGAAGAGCACTCAGATCCCTCAGTTCCTGCTAGAGGAGCTGCTGACTGGAGGAAAAGCAGCACAGTCCTGCAACATCGTGGTGACTCAGCCCCGCAGGATCTCCGCCATGAGCCTGGCCTGCAGGGTCAGCGAGGAGATGGGCTGCGAGGACGGACCAGGATCTAAGGTGGACATCCGTTTTTGACATATTAAAGCTTGTGTAAAACATCTTGCATATGTGTCTGTGTAGGAGGACTGGATGCACGCTCACCTGCTTTAATGACCGCTTTTCATGTTTATTTCAGTCGTCGCTGTGCGGATACCAAATCCGGATGGAGAACCAGTCCGGTGACTGGACCCGCCTGCTGTACTGTACGACCGGAGTTCTGCTCAGGAAGCTGCAGCACGACAGACACCTCAGCTCTCTGACCCACATCATCGTGGACGAGGTGACGGCTCCTGATCGAACACAGAATTTGCTGATTAAAGAGATTGTTTAAGCTTTGTTTTCACCGTCGGGTTCATATATTCAACTGCATCTCTCTCAGGTCCATGAACGCAGCGTCCAGTCAGACTTCCTGCTCACCATCCTGAAAGACGTCGTAATGAAGAGATCCGACCTACAGCTGATCCTCATGAGCGCCACGGTGGACTGTCACAAGTTCTCCAACTACTTCAACCGCTGCCCTGTTATCAGCATTCCTGGCAGGACTTTCCCAGTGGAGGTAAGAGCAGCAGTTTGTGTTTACTGTATGGAGAATTTCATGTGACTATCTGGTTGTCTTTTTTGAGAGTGGCTACAAGGAAAAAGCTGTACCAAAATACAGACGCAGCAACACCCCTGCTCATGTTGTGTCTCAATTACACAGACAAATTTCTTGCTCAGTTCGTCTTTGTAACTCCTTACAGCTTACTCAACTGATCAGCAGCAGTCTTTGAGCAAAGTCAAGTGTCAAACACAGACACATCTACAGGAGGCCCAGTGGTGGACTGCTCAGTCACAGCCACCCTGTCAGATTTGGTGCAAATTTTAACCCACTTGTGGACATTCCTGCAACCTGGTCACAGCAGGTGACGGGGCAGTGGTCAAAACAGTCAAACGTTAGACATTGAGAGGAACAAAGAATGGAGTTTCAGGACAGTCTGTCAGGATTGCAAGTCTAAACGTGGAACCAGAAAAGGCACCACTTCTTCAGCAGCCTGCATAAACCAGTTAGCATGTATGAAACAGAGTCAAGAAACTCTACCAATGGCTATAGCACAACCAACAACCAAAGATACAGCCAAGGAAACAGGACGTTTTTAAGCTTCTGTGTTTCTGCTTCCAGGTGTTTCATTTAGAAGACATAGTGGAGCAGACGGGATACGTCCTGGAGAAGGACTCAGAGTACTGCCAGAAAATTCTGGAAGAAGAAGAGGAAGTCAGCATCTCTGTCACACAGAAAGGAGGCAAGACTTTGCAGCACCAGGTAATGTTGGATCGTTTTAATAGTTTTATGTCTGGTGTTGATGTGTCAGTTGGGTTCTGTGTTTTGTTTTGTTTTTTGTTTCTCATCATAACATATTCTGGCATCATTTTATTTATTTGTATTTTATCTTATATGTATATTCAAGTTGATCTTGTCTTCATAGTTACCTCAGCAAATGGCCTCATCTCAAGCAACCAGCAGTGAATGCAGTTAGTTTAGAGGTTGTGTTACTGTCTTTTAGCTCTGTTTTTGGTCTCTACCTTCTCCTAGGGAGAGCTATTTGGCTTTTTCAATGCTACAATCACCCCTATGTTTACCAGGTAGCTGTTAACTTTGTTTAACAGAGCTTTACAGTGACCTTTGGTGCTGAACCAAAGTATACGTGCAGCTTAACAATGAACTAAAAGTCAGCGTAAAGCTCTGTAGACTTGAGGAAAGTTGGAGAGTCCAGTGATTATTCTCTGCTCTGCTACTACAAGTGACCCATTTGTTGCATTTTTTTGAATTGTTATATCTGTAAAAGTGACATTTCTCTTTGCAGGACTAATTGTTGTTGAAGGATGCTATCGTGCTTGTTTAATTGAGGTTTATGGTGGTACCTCCTGATTTGTCGACATTGTCTCAAACCACTCTGCTTAACTGACAGAGTGGACTGTTTGTTTGTTTTGTTTGTTTTTTTGTGTGTACTGTAAATTATTCCAGATTGAAGTTGATCTGTGTGCTGCTCTTTGTTCCAGGAGGTGATCTTGAGGGACTCGTCCTCCGGCTGGGACCTCGGCCCCGACCTGGACCACTTCAGCAGCAGGACTCGGCAGGTTTTGCAGTACATGAATCCCAATAAGATCAACATGGACTTGCTTGTTGACCTCATGGACTACCTCGGTACAACACATCAACCAGTCCCAGGCAGCATTAAGTACACAATCATACATGTTTTGGTTTGTGTTTTAAAGGCCTGTATGTGCATTTGTGTCTCCGCCAGATAAATCCCCACAGTTTGCTGATGTGGATGGAGCCGCTCTCGTGTTCCTCCCTGGACTGGCTCACATCCAGCAGCTGTACGATCTGCTCTCCTCAGACAAGAGGTTCCGGGACAAGAACAGGTGATGCACACACACTAGTGAATTATTAATAGAGAAATAATTCACAAATCAATCAATAATAAAAAATACCTGGTAGTTGAACTGAAAGGTTGCCATGGATTTTAAATGTTGGCCCTAAACACACCTGTGGAAAAACCCTAGATAAAGGTGTAAGGCATAAATGGAAAAGCTCCAGCATAAAAGGGAGCTGAAGACCATCAGGTCTGGTCCAAAATAAAAAGAAAGTACTGTAGACCCAAGACAATGTAACACCTGATCCAAAATGTGATCCTCTTGAATAGACAGAACACCAACAAGCTACAGAGCAAGTCCAGAGAATCAGTGTTCAGAGTCACACTGAACATTAAAGTCTCCATGTCTGTGACATACTGAGGACAAAAACAAGGATGACAGTGAGACAATTTACTTTAATACAGTATACACCTCCAAACTTTGGAAACAGGAGAAATGGTGAAGCACATTGAACTCAACCTTTTCCCTCCATCTCACTGTGAGTTTTGTCGATCTTTTAGATACAGGATTGTTGCTCTCCACTCGACCCTCTCATCAAAGGACCAGGCGGCTGCCTTCACAGTGCCCCCCGCTGGAGTTAGAAAGGTACTTTTGAACGTGATATAATAAGACACTGAGAAATACAAAGTTTGAACAATCCAAGAAATGTAGTACGATTCAAGAAAGTGAATTTATAACATTGTATTCATGTGTCTCACACTACCAGGAATTCTTTTGCATGTTTAAACTTGTCGTGGTTTTTCTTCTCTTCTAGATTGTGTTGTCGACTAACATTGCAGAGACGGGTGTGACTATTCCTGATGTTGTGTTTGTCATCGACACTGGGAAGACCAAAGAAAATAAGTAAGTATATATTATGTCGCTTGAAATTCAACTAGTTTTGCTGTTTTCTTTAGAACTAAATCATTCAGTCAGTTTTATCACTTTAACATGTGTTTTATCTGGTTGTCTGTGAATTGATACTAACACAAGACAAAGAGCCAGAAGGCACAACTGCTTTGAACTAACAGTTGCTAATTGGCACAAAACACAAAGTACAGCTGAAACTATCTTCAGTTTTGTAGGAATTTAGTGATTAAATAAAGTTAGACAAATCATAATTTTGTCCTGATGATGGCACTAGAAAACCAGGAAAGAGATCCTGAAGAGGAAGAGCTGAACCAAATATCTGAACCAAATTTCATAAGATAAGATCAGCTTTTATTGATCCCAACATTCAAGACGATGGTGCAGACATGTAGGGAACATCAGTAGAAAAGTTAAAAATAAGCAAGAAATGTACATAAGTGTTGTTGATGTCAATCTTCTGGTTGTGGAAAATAATGTTACTGTAAAGTTTTTCTATATGTAAAAACAACCACCCATTAATATTGCACAAATTCTTCAATTTGTAGAAAATACTTAGAATCTACTGATTCTTCTATATAGCAAAAAATGACATTGTAGAAACTCTTTAAAACTGACAAAATATGGATAATGAACAGGTTTAAATGCATCAATGATGCTCCAGAGTGAAATATAAATAACTGTCCATCATTTGACACATAACAAAAGTTAAAAGTCGTTACATTGTTGCTACAAAAGTCACGACATTATCAGGGAAATTAATATTTTACCTGATTTTATGGCAGTTCAGTCACTAGTTGCTGAGAATGAGAGATTTCATTCAGAGACATAAAGATAGGCTGACCACAGATCACATTCCCCACCGCTAGGAACATACCAATAGCATGAATAGTAGTGACTGTAATTGGAAAACATAACTGAAGCTGTTTGCAGGTAGACTTATCTCTGTTCTCTTGTGTCGTTCAGGTACCACGAGAGCAGCCAGATGAGTTCTCTGGTGGAAACGTTTGTTTCCAAAGCCAGCGCGCTGCAGAGGCAGGGGAGGGCAGGACGTGTTAGAAACGGCTTCTGCTTCAGACTCTACCCAAAGTACAGGTGTGGAGTTCATCATTCACTGTGTGGAGATGTGGATGGAAGCAAGAACACAAATGATTCTCCATTAGATGTAGAAGATGTATTCCAACAGCCAAGTCACACAACAAAACTGCATTCCTGTTTTAATTCATGGCTCTTTGGCTTCAGGTTTGATGCCTTCATGGATTACTCCATTCCAGAGATTCTGCGGGTCCCACTGGAGGAGCTTTGTCTGCATATTATGGTATATAAGTCACTCTCAGTCACACCTCAAGAGTAGGAATATACACAAAGGCAAACACTTTTCCTCCTGTCTGGTAGAAATGTCAGTACGGCTCCCCGGAGGACTTCCTGAGCCGAGCACTGGACGCTCCACAGCCCCAGTCGGTCAGTAACGCCGTCAACCTGCTGAGGAAGATCGGAGCGTGTCACCCCAGCGATCACGTCCTCACCCCTCTGGGACACCACCTGGCGAGTCTGCCGGTCAACGTGAAGATCGGAAAGATGCTCATCTATGGAGCCATCCTCGGCTGCCTGGAGCCCATAGTACGTCCCTCTGCCTTGTTCCTCCAAAAACAAACACTCTGATCATTTCTAAGTGTTTGACAGTTACATCTTAGTACTACAAGATTTATTCATTTTAGATATTTCAAACCATTACTAGCTTCTTATATTTTGTGAAAATTAACAAAAGACTTGTTTCAGGCGACCATCGCAGCAGCCATCACAGAGAAGTCTCCTTTCTCCACACCAATGAATAGAAAGGAGGAAGCTAACCTGGCTAAAGCTGCGCTGGCGTTAGCCAACTCTGACCACCTGACCATATACAACGCATATCTGGGGTACGGACCAGTCGGAAAACGTTCAAGTGCTTGACTGTTCTGTTCTGAGATCGATCGCGCACAAATATTGAGTTATTACCACTGAGATGTTTTCAGTGGAGACATTAAAACGAATAAATCAGTCATGGAATCTGTAGATACTGAAGAGCCATCCTTTTATGATAACCTTAGTTGTGTTTTCATGACCTGTCACGAGACAATATACATCTATAAAAAGCTAGTGGGGCTGATGCAACAGCGGCAGGAGGCTGCTTAGTCTATTTTTAGGCATTTCTTTTTGTCACCGTCAGCAATCGTGTAGCAAATACTGTCACTGCTGCTAATCAAAGTAGCTACAAAGGTCATTGTCTCAAATTGAAAAGCTTGAATGATTTATTTTTTAAGCAGCTATTGCATGAATCAAATTCATCCATTTGGTTCTCTTTCATCATTTAATCATACAGCATTGCTAAGAGTTATTGTACAATGTGCAGGAAGGTACAAACAAACATATAATTCAAATGTTAATGAATTCATGTTGTCGTAAATAATTGTAGGTTTAGTGTCCTGATTGGTTTTCTGTCCATGTTTGACTGATGAGAGTGTGGAAAATGTGTTTAATTGAATCCCATATGGTTAAAAAGGCCTTAAAAAGTCTTAAATCTTATTTGGTAAACACTGAAGAAATCTTGGAATATTTGCTGTCTATGTAAACAAATACACATAAACAGTTGTTATTAGTTGTTTTTGGTCCTTATTTGATAGATGTAGTAGAGACAGATGGGAGAAAAGACAAATAAAGCTACCACTTCACTCAAAAACAAACATTTTGGGGTATTTAAACAAATGATCAGTGTCAGGATTCATTTCTCATGACCTCCTTTATTCTTTTAGGTGGAAGAACTCACAGACGGAGGGCCAGAGAACAGAAATGTCCTACTGTAGGAAACACTTCCTCAATCGAACAGCTCTCATTACAATAGAGGTAACATGTCACATCTACGTACATTCTCATCTAGGATTCACTCATTTCTGTCTAATCCGTCGTGCTTGACTCCGTCCTCCCCACAGGATGTGAAGCACGAGCTGATGAAGATGATGGAGCAGGCGGGTTTCTGGTCGTCTCGCTCCTCCTCGTCTCGCTTGAAGCAGCAGCAGCAGCAGACGTCCTCGCTGTCCAAGCAGCAGATCTCCATCCTGAACGCGGTGCTGACGGCGGGGCTCTACGACAGCGTGGGCCGAGTCCTGTGCACCCCGTCGGTGGACGTGCTGGAGCGAGTGGCCTGCACTGTGGAGACGCCTCAAGGAAAGGCGCAGGTCCACCCCTCGTCTGTTAACCGCAACCTGCAGACACACGGCTGGCTGCTGTACCAGGAGAAGGTATGGATGGAGGATGCTGGTGGTCTTTTTATCTGTATTTTGCACTTGTGTTTACAAATGTTGGTCCCCACAGGTGAAGTACACGAAGATCTACCTGCGAGACACCACTCTGATATCGCCTTTCCCCATGCTGCTGTTCGGAGGCGACATCGATATTCAGCACAGAGAGAGACTCATCACTCTGGACGGATGGATCCACTTCCAGGTCAGACATCACAGAGAGTTATTGTGGGATTTGGTTCAGTGTGGCATCAAAACTTTCCATGAATTCATTTGTCATCTCCTTTTCTGTCACTTCCTGTAGCAGCAGCAGGTGTGTTCTGACAAACTTTACTGTGTAGGACGATAGATTGGATCTTCTCTTGTGTCTGTTACATTTCATTTGTGATGCTCTTGAGAGTAAAAGCCTAGAAAATACCACGTCAGTCTAGTTCTTTGCACTGTCATCAAACTGATATTGAACTCTCACTATTAGTCTACAAAGCTGCAGATGGTTTAGTACTAAAATGCATTTCTGATCAGTCCAGACCTCACAAGTCTGCTTACTGTCACCAGAGTCAAAGCCAAACGTCAGATTTTATTCTCAACATATCTGGACCAAACTCCCAGAAAACTTGAGATCTGCTTTAAATCTCTTCTTTAAAGTCAGAGATTAAATCGCCGCTTTTAATTACATTTAATTTGGAACAATTTATTCCCATCTTGCGCTGCACTGTAATTTTATTCTCCAGTTGAATCTGTTTTATTCTGTTTTGACTCATTTATATCTTACATTATATTTTGCTCTTTTTAAATTGGGGTTCTATAAAGATAAACTTTCTCTACTTTCACTTTTAAAGGCTCCTGTGCGGATCGGTGTGATCTTCAAACACCTGAGGAAACTGATGGACTCTTTGCTTGAGAAGAAGTTGGAGAATCCTCGGATGAATCTGGAAGGTAAACCCAGGAAACACAGTGACAGTTTTCCCTTTAAGTCCTGGTAGTGTTCCTCCAACAACCAGTCAAGCTGCAGTTTACATTCATGTCTGTCTAGACTTGTGACCTTTTGACTATACACTTTCATCACTCCATCCATCACTTTATACTATTGGACATTTGTGTGAAGTGTTGTCACAATTGTAATTATAAATTCTTGTTTGCTGGATCTCACTGTGTCTGTCTCTCTGTAGGTGAGACGACCATCCCGGTGATTCTTGATCTGATCAAATCGGAGCATGCTGTGTAACAGCGAGCCGCCACAGGTTGCTACTGAAGAACGACCAACACCTTTTCTTCCATGATCAACTACAGCTACTATCAGCAGGCTTCTGTCTTCAGTTGTCCTGAAGGACTTCAGTACTCAAGATAAATGCCTGCAGACACACTGTCACCCAGTGGACAGATGTGGTGTCCGAAAGATGAACTGGTGCTTACCAGGAACTCTTAACTCACATTGAGGAGGACTGTATAATATGAAATGCATAAAGAGATGCTAACATTTAAAAGGACAAAACAAATAAGATAATGATGATGCCAAATGTGATGGAAATAAAGCTCTTTGTTTTTATTTGAAATGTTCATTGTGTCATGGTTGACAGTGAAAATAAAATCTTCAGTATTCTATTCATTATGTATCACATTACATTGTGTACATGAGGGGTATTGTTGGCTTTTTTTTTGACATATTTGAACAAGCAAAGGTTTGATCCTCTTTGAAACAGTACCTACAGATGAAGGTGACATACTCAAACAAATGACATTCTTCAGTTCTATAAAATCAAAATCAGTAGATCTGGACTAGGTGCTAATTATTGGAACATCCTTAGAGAGTGACAGGTTGAGCCTGACTTATTTAAACCTCTGCTATCTAGGGTCTGCTTTTCTAGTTGCTACTGAAGTGTGTGGTGTCATCATGCCAAGATTTACAGAGCTCTGTAAGGCCTTGAGGATAAAAGGTTGTGGGTGCCTGAGTCTGGCAAGGGATCTGATAAGAACAGTAATCTGAGATGAATCACTTATCTTAGTAAATCTTTACATTGTTAGGAACATGATCCACAAGTGACGTAGATTCTAATGACAGTTTGTCCAGGATCGGCCCAAGAGCAGAGTGTTTGATACAGAAAGGAGTCCCCATGAGCTATAAAGCTTTATCACTGGGTCTGCAGGTATCTGTTGTAGCTTCTGGTGTCAAAGTTCTGCCTCTACAATCAGAAGGAGACTGAACAAATTTTACCTGTACCTGAGACGCAACAGATTCAGCTGTACAATAAGAATATTAGAACAAAACTGCAATTTGACAGCAAACTTACAGGCAAAGACCAGGCTTGCTCTGAACAAATGAATCAAAGACAGAGTTGTTTGGCTTCAGTAAAAGCAGATATGTTCTGTGCTGACTTAAAAACAACTGTCCAAAAATTGAAGTTCAACCAGAGGTGGAGCCTTTAACAAGATTATGAAGCTACACACAATAGATCTCATTGCATAAAAAGAAGAAATGTAAGGTTGTGGAAGAGTACATTTAAATACCATTAAATGTTGTGAAGGGAATTGAAACAGGCAGTATATAGAAGAAAACCCTCAAACTATTTTGGAATTTTGCACTAAAGAACGTTGAAAAGTTTCAACAAGCTGATGTCAGAGATAATGGACTGCTATGGAAAATGTCAACAAGAAGTTACATCTGCTAAAGGGGACGATACCAGCTCCTGAGTGGACTTACTTTTTCAGAAGAATATCACATTTATTTATGTTTTTGTTGAATAAATGACTGAAAAAGCAAATTGTCCTTGTTTTGTTCAAGAAAGCCACCTTTATTTGTAGGCACTTTTTGGATCAAATGTTTGCTTGTTCAAATATTTAAAAAAAAAAAAAAAGAAAATTCCCATGAGATGTCCTTATTCATTCACAGTTGTACATAATAACAGGTGAGAATAGAACATTACACCATGTTAAAGATGTAATAACACAGTTTAAATTGGTGGACAAGGTTTGGACTACTGTCAACAGAAAAGTCTGAAGAACAGAAAACCAACACCAGGATCAATTAGAGAATCTTTACTTCTGGAACTTCAAATGCAGCCAAATTTTGTAGCATTTCTTTTTACAAATTGTGCATTTTTTTGTATAAATAAAGCAAAATTAAAGTGCAAAATTTTCAACAAAACTCCTCCAGTGATCATCACACATGCATCTGACTGACCGGAATGTCACCATAAAACTTGACAGTTCACTGAAGAATTAAGAAAACAGTGTGTTGCAATTTTGTAAGCGACCCTTTCCAATCACAGGATTGCTGTCAGCTGACACGCGACTTTCACAACATGGAGGAAATGAAAACAAGTAAACAGATGAAAATTTGTCCTACTTTGTCAATCTCTATTTTAAAACGCGATGATTTGGAGAAATAAATACGAGGCTGAAAGATGTAGTTATGTAGAAGAAAAGAGCCCTGCGTGACACACACAATAGTAACTACCAGGCTCTGTGTAGGAGTTCATCCAGTAATTAGACAGATGTCACTGTTTTCGGTTTGTTTAATCACTTTTATGTGTCAAGTTCAGCAAAATATGAATCAGAAATCCCCTTTGTAGCCTTTTTTAAATTTGAAAAATACATACTTTTGGATTATTTTAATATTTTTTCTCCTTAAAATAAAATAAAGACATTTCCTATACTGTTTATAACACAGTGATATGTTCAAAACGCCACACAACCTCGCCTTTAACTCCTTATGCGCACAGTTATGACACAAACTTTGCGTCTGGTATGAACTTATGTTTACAGGAGCTCACAAAGGAGGAAGTAATGACATGTAGTCGGTAAACTCGCTGTCTGTGCTGCACAACATGTACTATATGTCCTCAGGCAGATCTGTGTGCGTTAGTACTGGATAAGACTGTAGCCGGCGTCCTGCACCGTGGCGTAGACTGCATCTGCAATAGAGACAAACAGAAAAACAGAGGAGATTTTAGGCATGAAGGCACACGATCAAACAACGAAAAACACCTTCTGTTTCACACAAACGCTGAGCAGCCGCTACACTAAAACCACCTACATGAATGACACCAATCATCCCGATACATTGCAACGTTCTGCTGGGAAACTTGGGTCCTGGCACTCATGCTGATGTCACTTGGACACCTAAACATTGTCACAGGCCAAGCGCACAACCCTCATGGCAGCAGACTCCCCCAGCAGAACAACGCACACTGCAAAAACTACTCGAGGAACACGACCAAGAGCTCAAAACATTGACCCGACCCTTCTAACTCCCGAGATCTCAATCTGTCCTCTCTTCTACACATCGGCCATAATTCTTTTAGGTCTAGTGAATACATCAAGTTCATCATACACAACACTTCTACTGTTTTTGGCCTTAACTCCTTTCACTTTGCATCAGCTAATGAAACACCCTCAAACTTGCAACTGTGACTCCACTCACCACCTTCAAGCTTA
Source organism: Stegastes partitus (assembly GCF_000690725.1). Classification (NCBI taxonomy): domain Eukaryota; kingdom Metazoa; phylum Chordata; class Actinopteri; family Pomacentridae; genus Stegastes; species Stegastes partitus. The sequence continues at coordinate 86,418 of NW_007578486.1, forward strand.
AAATCCAACAGATTGTAGTTGACTGTTGCTCCTGCTGATCACGCCAGACTTCACTTGCACACACACTTATATATAAACACACATTTTCTTACACCTCATGCACATCTTTCCTCACTCACATGCATATGTTCCCATACTTCTTCTATGCTATGTTCATGTGTCTATTTGTGTCTGTAATTTACATGTACTGTATTTGAAGAGTTCATTTGCAAAAACAGATAACTCCATCTTGATAAACCTTCAGAAAACCCACTTTTCCGTCGTCTACCTAAGACAATATCAATCAAACTTGTCATTTCTACTGAGTCAAATCCACTCAACTTCAGTTTGATTAATATTATTTCTAGAAAACAACAACAAAATAAGTTTGGAGTTATCTCTTTTTGTATATGAACTCTTTGTTTGTTCCTGCTGGCGCCTCTTGGCTAGGTCATGTTTGCAAATGAGAACTGGTTCTGAAACTTTTTACCTGTTATAACAAAGGTAAAATAAAAAAAAATAAATGATCAAGCATCTGTGGAAGCCGCTGGAACAAGTCTAACCTACGGAGGGTCCATCCCACAGCCCACAGGACCCAAAGGATCCTCACCCCCAGAGGTCCCACAGCTGTTTTGGCGGCACAAGGGAAGCCCACACAACTTCAGGCAGGCGGTTTTTGTGTTGTGGCTGACTGGTGTGTTGACATCGCTGATACGGTACATTTGCAGTAATCAAAGTATGATATGGAGTAAACCTGAGATAGCCGCCTGCTTTGCCCGGTTGGTAATTCTAACTTGACTGCACACTTTACTGAAGCTGAAAAGGAAAACGTACCCTGACTGTTTTGTGTTGGCTCAGGTGGTGGCCGCCCTCTCCTGTAAATTCACCAAAACAAGGAAAATAATCAACACTGTGCCTTTAGTGCTCTATAAAAGTAGCAAAGAACAGGAATGAAATCAAAAACAGACAGATTTCTTGTTTACCTTGTGATTGGTGGAGGCTGCCGAGAGGGAGGAGCTACAATCGGAGACCTCTGACCACTGTAGAAGTTCTCATACAAAACAGCAGCTGTCAGAGAGGAAGATGGACACTGTTCACATAAACTGCAGAAACAGTGTGTGCATCATCTGATAATCACGTCCCCCCCGTTGCATTCCAGCGCCGGTTAATTGTTCATGGCACGATATTGTCACTGAATTGTTGCTGCATTCACACCTGCCGGTTTGTCGCCGGTCCGTCTGAGGTTTACAAAGTGTTCGATATCTTCCTGGATGTCACACTGCTCCAGCGACTTCCTCACTTCCTCATACAGCTTCACACACACATGCACACAAAGAGACAGAAATAATTAGGTCAGAGTCTAGTTAATATATGACTTTGGAGATAGAGTTAAAAGTTTGTCCTAGGAGGGGTTTTTTTAAACTGAGGTTAAAAATAACCTGCTTTGATTGTTTTTTTTGGCCACTTGCATACAAGAACAAGTTAGAAACACAACACTGATATACTTTAAAAAGTTGATATCGCAAATGTCTTAGCACCTGTTTTAACACCCATTCATTCATTTAGTATCGGGTTTGTGTTCATTTGATGAATGCAACTTCAATATTTACTCTCCTTTGTTTGTTTGGGTCTCTGGCAACTCCTAATGGAAACGTCCTTAGCTGCTAAATGCTCCATTATGTTCGGCTGATAATCATCTGCTGTTTGGTTCGGGGCTGATAGTGAACACTGGGTTTATCAGAGCTGTTTCACTGAAAACAGTTAGTCAGAACAGCGAGAGAGCAGTAAAGTTACAGGCTGTAAAACCATAACAATGAGCTAAAAGACAGTAAAACGACATGATGAGGCACCACTTACACAGTTTGCATGCTCATTTGATTGGTTGTTAACTTTTTCTTGCCGTTCTTTGCTCCTGTCACATTTTGACTCGCTGTCGGCTGATTTTTCTGAATTGTAAAGTTTTACAGCTCTAAAGAAACAGCATGACCATGTCTGGAAGTAGAGAAAACTCAATAATGTCTATTTTAAATAAAGAAATCACAAAAAATTAGAACATTGACGATTAAATTTTTTGATTACCTATAATGCAAAAATGTAAAATTCAGATCAACATGTGCAACATTGCTGCAAGGTGGAGCGGTGGTTAGCACCGTTGCCTTGCAGCAAGAAGGTCATTGGTTTGCGTCCCATTGAGGACATCTGGGATCTTTCTGCATGGAGTTTGCATGTGCAGCATGGGTTCTCTCCGGGTTCTCCGGCTTCCTCCCACAGTCCAAAAACATGTTGAGGTTAATTGGTGATTCTAAATTGTCAGCTGGGACAGACTCCAGCCCCCCCACGACCCTAGTGAGGATTAAGCGGTGTATAGATAATGGATGGATGTGCAACATTCTTCTAAGTGTCCATACATGTTACCAATACTGGAAAAATTGTGATGCTACACACATAAATAATTTGTTTTCCTCGCCTATCTGCGTTCTGCAAACACATCCTGCAGTTCAGCCGAAAAAGGTTCCTGAATTTTTGTGACATGACTGTTGGTTCAGCTGAGTCAGTACCAGCTGACCAGTTGTGCTGAGGAGTGCAGATTTTTCTGTTTTTCTTTTTACAGAACTTACTTTGAGCAAACAGTTCATTGTTGTCAATGAGACATGTAGAACAAACAATTATGATGAAATATCACAATTTTAAGCTTTGGTTTGGTTGAATTCCCACATGAAGTCACACATGAGTAGTTCGAGGACCATGAGAAAGTTGTAAATCCCACTATTCTTACTGTGTTTACAATTTGTGCCTTTACTAAATTGTGTACTTTGGTGATCTTTGAAAAGATAAGCTTTTAAACATACTGGTAGGTAATATAGGCTGTAGCATTTTCACAGTTCCTGTAGTTCATGTCTTTACCTCGTCACTGGTCACACACTGCTGGGACAGCTGGTTGAGGTGAGTCCACACTGTGTTTCTCAAGAAGTTAATACGTTCCACTGACTGTTTTTCAAACATCTATGACAAAAAAAGAACACAAAAGAGTGACATTAGCTCATTTACGTGACACACTGAAACTTTGGGAGTGATTCTCAGTCTCACCTCACAGGCCTTTATGTGTTCCTTCATCCAGTCGTCTCTGAGCTTCCCTAGCATGCTCACACTCTGCTGATACGACTTGTCTGCCAGTGAAACGCAGCATAAACATGATAAATAACCCACACACAATGCACCAGCCACAACAATAACTCATCCGCTGCGACATGTTATTAAATCATATCCGGTCATGCATCCATGCAATCCCACATCGGCCCCTGCCATCAACTGTAAATACTATAACGCTGCACATGAGAGGCAGAGCGGTAGATGTCAAGCATCATAAGGAAGGTACAGCTCGTTCAATATTACTGTAACTTTGATTCATAGCTGCAACAATGGCTCTGACAGGGGCAGGTCTTTTTTCTTCAGCATGTCAGACTTGTATGATGTGTCCTAAATGTGCAGAAAGTTTGAGTGGAAATCTTGCTGAATCACATCTAAGCTGGTAAAGTGCAGAGCTTTAGAAATGAATAAAAATGAATGAATACTTGTGTGGTGTCATGTGTATATGTGTAAGACCTTTCAGCCATAAATTGATGCAGAAAAGGAATGAATTGGGGCATTAAAATCCACCAGATGAAATGTACTGGGGGAGGACGCCCGGTCCCCTGATGACTATGTTTTCACCAAAGTTCAAATTGTTTTATGAGACAGTAATGAGAGGCTAAATGTAAAGCAGTGCAGACACAAGCTCTGTATCTATGAACGTAGTTCTTACCTGCTTCTTCAGCGTTCTGTTTTGCCTGCTGTGCTTTAGCGTAGAGCTGAAAAGATGATGACAAAGGTCAAGCGAGAAAAGCTCACGGAGATCAAATAACAGATAGGAAAACTGCACGAGGTTTTCTTAAACTGTCTGGTTCTTTATCTGAAACAAATGAGTTTACACACTAAACGGAAGCACAGCGATTAAAAAAGGTGCAACTGCTGATGCTAAACCACAGCTTCATGTGCACTGAATTAAGTCTACGTCAGCATGATAAGACTCCTGAAAGAGCAAACCTCTCACAACTTGGCTCACTTTTGTTACAGTTTCACAAGAGATCAGACATGATAATGGCTAAATTCTACCCACTTTTAAATGTGTTTGTCGATTAAAATAACACCACGTGTCAAATCAATAGTCATTGTTCGAAGCCACGCGTTTCCACTCTGCCCTTGGCACTGTGTTAACAGCACCTACAATGTGGACAAAAGCTTTCTTCAGGGCCAATAATATTTTTAATATTTAAATTTAAAAATTGTCTGGGGCTTTTCTTGACATTTATTCTTATTGTTATTCCGTTTACAGTAATATGAAGCAAAATAGGGTTACATCTGAGAGGCTGGAGCCAATCAGTGAACATTTCTGAGATGTTCAAATTGTTTATAAGAAACTGCTTGTGTGAAGTTTCGGGCTAAATAAAGTACATAAAATCCATTTTTAAATGTGTTTTTACAAATAGTAATTACTTTTTTATGCGTGACTGTAACATTACAATGTTTTATTGTATTTAAATTGGCTAAAAAATATAACTATTGTCACATATTTGCATTAATTTTCACATTTTTTCACAGTGTTTAAATATTAGAAAATTCAACCTGCATGTAACATATGTCTTTACAGCACCCTTGCTGCCTGCCAGATCTTTTCTGTTTTTTGTTCAGAATTCTTTTGACAGTGTTATTTCACAAGTGTGGATGTCCACTGACGCCTGTGTACCTTCTCCAGTTGCTTGGTGTTGTTGGTGTTTCGGTTCATGTTCTGATCCGCTTCTTCTTTGTCTCGGCACTTCTGATCGTACGTCTTCTTAGACTGGAGGACGTCACCGCAGTTAATATTTGATGCATCATTATAAGCTCATTGCTCATCACCGCAAAATTTGCAAAGCAAAACATCTGCCAGCAAAACAATTCAGTTTGCTGGCATCAGCTTCGTTGAGACTAATATTCATGTTCATTTTTTTATCATGCATGACAAATACTTCTTCTTTTGGCGAGGTCTGTCATGATGTTAAATGATACCCTACGGTTCACTTCCCAGACTGGTAAACACAACTTCCCCCCTCCGAAGAGGAAGAACAGGGAAAGGATAAGAATGGCGTTTTCACAATATAACTGAAACTCCTCCTCCGTGACTCACAAATGGACAACCTGCTGGTGTTGTGTTGCTTTAATACTTCTGGTTTTCATTTCACTTTAGAGGTAGCACGACATGACCTAGAAAACCAGCTTGGAACTTCGATGCCTTTAAATGTTTGACAGGTCAGTCGCTGTAACTGTGAGTCCACATGATCCTCAGCTCAGTTTATCAATAACGTATTACAAGGAAAAGTTGGGAAAGTCTTCCTTCTTTACTTACATCCATCGTCTTCTTGAACTGCGAGGCCTTCTGTTTGTGGAGAACATCCATCTGCTGTTCTATCTAAGATGAAAAGGTCATCAGTGTATTGTGCGTTGGGTCGATGCCGTCGTCACATCAGTGCATCACGGCGCTGATAGAACCACCCACCTTTTTTCTCGCTTCTTTTTGTTTTTCTCTGAAATCTTCCAGTTTTTTGGCCTCCTCCCTCATATTCTGTGCAAGAGCCAAGTGTGCTAGACTCACGTGTTCCATCTCTGGGGTGGAAAAAGAGCAGTCAAACCGTGAGCCGCGAAGAAAAATACGAACTGAAACGTCCAAGTGAGTAATAGCTGAAAGCGTCCGTTTCCAGCAGAGACGGCAAGAAACTGAAGGCAAAAGTTTTCATGGAGACAAAGCTAAATACAGACCATGAAGGGTTCAGTCAGATATAAACAGAGACGTATTAAACAGAAACCTCTCTTTGTGTCAGAGAACTAAGATTTAAAGGTGCTAATGAATAGATCCAGGGTTTCATATGGAGGCAGATGAGACCCGTTGTTCTTTATTTAGGTATCATAATGAAGTTCAAAAAGGACAGAATACTTATATAACATCAGAATACTCAAATGTGTTGCACTCACGTAATTTGAACATGTCCAGGGATCTTTTCAGTGTGCTTAAAGAAAAGAAAAGAAAACATGATTATGAAAAGATTCCACACATTAGAAAAAAATGTGCACACATATTCAGAGTTGCACGATACTAGCATCGTAGATATTGGTCGATAAAGGCTTTAAACTGAAATGTCGGCATCGGCCCACAATAAACACTAACTAGTATAAAACACCCGTGAGGCTATAAGTTTATAGTTTGCTATAGTAATGTTACATAAAAAACAAATATGGCAAATTTTACACGTAAGTCAGAGTAGTTTTCGTATTTTTTTATTTTGTATTGTATGTCTGCTCCTGCTAGACCAGGGGTCTCAAACTCGTGGCTAACTGAGGCCAATATTGTGGCCCTCTACTTGACATCAAAGTTTAGCGTTAGTGCAGCCCGCAGGTTTTTCTCACATGCACCTGCGTGAGTCACTGCCCTGGGCGTTTTCTACTTTTTTATCAGGCTCGTGACAGCAACACGAATTAGCAGCGTTACTTGAAACACGATTTGGGTGTGTCACCGAGTGGACGGAAAATATATCCTGTCATCCAGTGCAAACGCACATTTTTTGGTGTGGTTTTTTTTCTGTCTGTGTGAAAAGCTCTTCTCCACCATGAACTTTAATAAGGTCCAAAACTTACTGATGAGCACCTTCAAGCCACACTGAGGTTCTCAAATGTTTCCTCCCTCAAGCCAAATGTGGCTCAGCTGAGTAAGAGGAAGCACTGCCAGGTCTCTGGTAGCAAGGAGTAGGTAGGAGAAGCCTATGTTCTGAAGAATGTTCATGTTCTAATTGTTATTAATACAGATTGAGAAGATTCAATCAGTTGTTTTTTTTTTTTTTGGAATACTTGAAACTCTTTTTTTGTGGAACACGTGATGCAGCCCAGTCTCATCCAGACTCTATCTCCAGCAGCCCCCAGGTACGTTGACTTTGAGACCCCTGTGCTAGACAAAAAGAAAAATCCTATTCCCTCCCACACAGCCTGCTATTGGCATCAACGCCCTATTACACTTGAACTTGTTCTGTGGCACTTATCTGGATAGTTTTCTCCTGACTAGATCCTTGCTTGTGTTGTATCTGCTCTCAGATGTACGTCGCTTTGGATAAAAGCATCTGCTGAATGAAATTGTAATTGTAGTAGTGGGCCATCACCATAAAGATAGACATAAAAATATGTTAATTCACTACAGCAGAGACCTAAGATTGTCTACGATGAGTAGGAAAAAAAATACGCGAACATATCAGTATCAGCCAATAGGAACTTTGGCACAAAATCCAATATGCCGCATCACTACAGTCTGGAGTAATGTTTCTATGATGGGTTCCCTTTCTGTTTGTAACTTCCATGATGACACAAATGATGATGGACAGTCGTGCCGGTGACAGCAAGCTAGCACAAATCTAAGCAATACACAATTTAAATGTTTTTTTAAATTGCAGTTTCAAATGTTTTATGAGGAAGGAAAAGCACTCAATGCGTCTGTTACAGCTCGAGAAGGATTTCTGCAGGGAGCCAAATTCAACCCAATTTATGACCAGTCACTCAGCATAAACTGAACAAAGTATGAAAGTCGGAAGGATCAGGAGCATAATTATTAATTGTTACATCCTCCTTGCCAGTAGTTTCCTCATGGTTAAAATATTTTTATTAATGCAGCCTTGACACTATCAGATAACAGATAAATCAACCAAATGATTTAAGTTCCTCTCTGGTCATTGATTTAACCCCTAAAAACTCCCCACAGTGTATCAACGCTCCATGTTTAGAAAATTTCATCCATGTAAATAATCCATTCCTGCCTTATAATGATTGACATGTGACACCCCTGCCTTTCTCTTCACCCATTCATCCCCACGTGCTGCAGCTCAAGCACACCAGCTCACCTCAGACTCTGCTCAGATACTGTAAAACTACTTTACACTACACAATGACAACTTGTAATACTGGAGTAATTCAGCCAGACATGTTCAAGCCAAAAATAATGATAAGGAAACTCCCACACCACTTTTTGTGATGTAAGAAATCCTGGCTGTTTGAATCTGTGTTTTTGAGACGGGACACTGCAGTCCAATAGTGGAAATGCTCAGCCAGTAGTCAGTTGCTTATTTTACTCATGACATGTCTTCAAGCATTAAAAAAAAAAAACACCCCGAATGGGCATGCTAACTAGGTGGGAAAAAAAAAAGTGTCTTTAGCGAAACTATCAGCTTGCCCACAGGAGATGATAAGCTTCTGGGGTGCAGTAATTAGCTGTAGTGGCCTTTGTTGTTCGTGATGGTTGCTGATACAACACAGCAAAGTTTTCTGCTGCACACTTTTAGTTTGCACATGTATAACATCTCCCACAGTCTTTGAAATGTCTCAGTGCTGACCCAGGATGGACAACACACAAAAAAGTACAAATTAATAATAATTCAATTTAAAGCTTTTCATTACTGTCTTTTCAGGGAAACTATATTTCCCTTGAGGATTCATACCACGCAGTTTTGGTTGTTTGGTTTATGTAAACGTAGCTCATCTGCTTACAAAGAAACCACAAAGAGCATCTTTACACTCTGATGTTAACAAGTAAATGATGTTCACTGCATCACACCTCCTCCCCCTCATTGGTCTTCCTTCCTCTTCACATGTCTGAACAGTAACAAAAGCCACACTGATGATGTGAGCACTTAATGGGAACTTAACAAGTTCATCAACAAGTCAACATGAGAAGGTCAATTCTGACCATCCTAAAATACCATTATTAAGAAACTCTGAACAGTCTTATAGTGCAATAGATTGTTTCCACTTTTAACATGTGAACCACACAGTCAGAACACTGTCACGTTTGGGGGCCAGTTCTGTGCATTAAAATACGCGAGGCGTCCTGTAAATAAAGCTCTTTAAACACACAACGGCGGAAATGAGGTGGCTTACTTCATCTCATTGTGTCCACACACCTTCTTGGACAAACCGAGGAGATCTTTGGCGTATTTCTCTTCAATTGATGCCCTAAAAAACAACCAGAAAAAACCTGACTTTAGCATTCGAGCAAACATACGATGAACATAAAGACAAAAAGGGCGACCTGCAGGAGGATTTACATGGAAATGTTTTATCACTAATTTACATTTTATATCCAGTAGACAGTTCTAGAGACAGACATCTTAAATTCGCAAATGTAAATGTTGGGTAACTGCTAAGAGAAAGACAGGCTACATTTATATTTGCATACATGGTGCTATGAAGAGAGTTTATGTGTCTCCTGCAGACACACAAACTGAGAGTCATCACAGTCACTCCTTCATCCACCATCACGTTGTGGTGTACCAGTCAATGCAGGCAAAATTAACTACGTATAAAAACGTTTATTTGGAATTTGTCTCATACAGGGGGGCTGGAGTCTATCCCAGCTGACTCAGGGTGAAGGCAGGGGACACCCTGGACAGGTCACCAGTCTATCACAGGGCTACACTTAGAGACAGACAACCAAGCACACTCACATTCACACCTACGGACAATTTAGAATCACCAATTAACCTCAACATGTTTTTGGACTGTGTGGGAGGAAGCCGGAGAACCCGGAGAGAACCCACGCTGCACGGGGAGAACATGCAAACTCCACACAGAAAGATCCCAGGTGTCCTCACCGGGATGCGAACCAGCGACCTTTTAGATGCGAGGCAACAGTGCTAACCACTGCTCCACCCTGCAGTCCCCATATATATCTATATATCTATATACAGTATAGAAGATAACTGTGATACTTTAAAAATAAAAATGCTGATATCATGTTAATAACACACATGTAGTAATGGAAATAATCCAGTCTCAGTAACTCTGATGGACACTCCAACACAAATAGAGCACAGTTGTGGTTACAGACTGTCTCCCTCCACCTCCCTACATTTGCATTTTGAGTGTAATTCGCTTGCAATAAAACACACATTAAACAAAGTTAAGCCTGAATTTGACTTAGCGTTCCCTTTTTTTTCTAAAGTTTTCATAGATAGCTGGACTGTCTGATCACTATGTAGTCTCTCACATCGTAAGCATCTGATGGAAACCTGACAGTCCTGAATTCCAGCGACAGGATCATAAAGAAATATACAGTCTGTGACTTTTAGAAAAAGGTTGGCAACGAGGAAGTAACTGCCCACTCAAATTTTATTCACAATGAATGACATTTCTTATTCTTTTATGGGCTCTGACTAATAAGGAACTCCAAAGGGAAAATACACAGACTTAAATGATAAGGTGTAACAGAGGAACTTTCTGTTTGACGATTCTTTGGTGCAAATGCATGAATGTGTTTCTGCACTAACAGACTGACAGTAACTGATCCAAAGCTCCATGTTCTGTAATCACATTTATGTTTGCATGCCAAGACATTCACTGCAAGATTTCATTGGAGTTCCCCCAAAGTTATTTATAGATACACAATTATGTTTCATTTGCACTGTAAAAAACAAATATGTAAACAGTTTTACTTGTCTTTTTTTTTTGCAACGATTTATTGTATTTCTAATCATTTTCACTGTTTTGTTAAATGACTTGTAAAATCTGAGAAAAAAAAGTATCAATTTATTTGTTAATTGTAACAACAAACAAAAAAAAACAGAACAATAAATAATATCCACCTCAGAAATCTGTATTTTTACAAAAGGTCATTTGTATTTTTCAGACCGTAAACTTGTCCAATTTTACAGATATTTGCTTTTATTTGAGAGAAAGAAGTTTAACTGTTTTAAACTGTTGTTTTAAAGATGTTCCCTGATCATTTAAATTGCCGAAATTATCAAATAAAATCACAGGGGAAAAAAATATTCACATGTTGAATGATAAAAAATAATAATTAAAATAACAGGACAAAACTGTACAAGATGTCCACACTGAAAATATGTATTTTTACAAAAGGTAATTTTTTCTTTTACCACGTGTGACCATAAAATTATACTGTTCTACTGTATTTAAATCAGCTAAAAAATCATTATTTTACAGTTATTTGCTGCTATGTTCAATGAGTTGCACACTTTTTAATTGTTACAGAAGCCCACACAAATTCCATTCATCCATCATCTATACACCGCTTAATCCTCACTAGGGTCACGGGGGGCTGGAGTCTATCCCAGCTGACTCAGGGTGAAGGCAGGGGACACCCTGGACAGGTCACCAGTCTATCACAGGGCTACACTTAGAGACAGACAACCAAGCACACTCACATTCACACCTACGGACAATTTAGAATCACCAATTAACCTCAACATGTTTTTGGACTGTGTGGGAGGAACCCAGAGAACCCGGAGAGAACCCATGCTGCAAAACTCCACGCAGAAAGATCCTGAGTGTCCTCACCGTGAACCGGCGACCTTCTTGCCGTGAGGCAACGATGCTAACCACTGCCCCACCTTGCAGCCACACACAAACTCCTTGTGTGTGTAAACAAACTTGGCCAATAAAGCTTTATTCTGATTGGCCTTTTCATTTTCAGACAGCACACTTTACTTGTAGCAAGTTTCATTACTGTACTTTTCATTTCAAGAAGTGTTACTCTTGTTATTTTGCAAATTACTGTGGTTTAAAAAAAATACTTTCTATACACTAAATTAGGGAACTTTTAGTTACGTTGTTAAGTAATATCCTTCCTCGTTATTTCCATTGCATTTTACACAATATTATGCTGCCGCAATTACCATTTTGCTCAGTTGAACTGCATCATTTCTGCAGTTTGAGGAAGATGACGTTCACGTCGGCTGCCGACTGAACCTGTGCGCTTGTGTGTGAGTGTGCGAGAGAACAGTGGCAGATTAATCATTATTTGAGGAAGAAGGATTTTAAAATTCAAATGCGCACCTTTGAGCGACTCCATTATAAAATCTTTTTAAACGCGGCTCCACAGTAAATGATTTGTTATAAAAGGCTCAGAGCTTTAGTCCTGCAGGCCACAAACACTTTTTCAGTTCCTGCTCAAAGAAGAAGTAATTTCCGTTGCTCTAACATGATGCAGCTATGTGCAGATTTAGGTTAAAAGGAGGGGGGAAACAAAACTTCATTTAGATTCACTTCAAATACAAGTCATGTTAGACTTCAACACCTTTAAGTAACTACTCCTCTGTTCCTGACGAAATGTGTATATTCAGAAAGTTCTGGCATTCAGTGGGGTCTTTGCAGAGGCCCTTTCTTTCACATTTACAGATTTGTGGCTTTTGCTTGCAGACTACTTCTCATTTATGTGTTTTTGCTTGAACTCTGCAGAAAGCTGCACCACTGGAAGGCTTAGACAACAGTATTTGCTGTAAAATTTTAACTAAATGTTCTGCACATGTAATCATTGAAACACATGTCGCTCCTCCTGAGAGTTTTGACCTTAATACCCCCTAAAATCTACTTCTCTGAGCCTTTCATTATCCAGTTTACCCGCCCGCCTCCACTCCGACATAAAGGACTCCACTCCTCTCGCTGATAAACTTCTCAACTCCACACAATAATATCTGTGTTGATTCTCAGTCATCTGATAATCCGAGAAGTTTCAGTAAAAAGCAAGTGAAAGAGAAGTCAAGAACCTGAAGGAGAAGTCCAGCTGCTTTTTTTTTTACTGAAGCTCCTCGGATTCCCACAATAATGATTCGACAAAGCCAGCGGGTCATGTTCTTCCTCCTTCTTAGGTTTCTATTTCAACTCACTCTTTTCAACTTTTGTTTATTCTCCACAAGTTCCGTCTCAGTCCAGTCATAGTTACTCAACTAACGTTGTGATTCAGTGCAAACCCAAAGTATTTATGATTTTACTACACCGGGTGGTTTCTGTATAAACTTATGTTGTGCCCTTTGACCTTGCTGAAGCACTGACACGACTTGTATTCTCAGTCTTACAGTCCTTCTGATCTGTGCTCAAGCAGCATCGACACACACACACTTAGCATCCTTTCATTCTGTACGTGGATCACCTGGCTTTCATGAACTCCTCCACCTCCTTGCACGCTCTCTTGCCGTCGTTGAGATACTGAATAATGGCATCGTAGCCTCCAGTGCTGGTCAGGTCTGAGTTCTGAGATGAAAAATATTTGTTTGTACACTTTATAAATAGAAACTATCTCCTAAAATCACTTCAAAACAATTTTTCATAAACTTGCTTATGTCACTTCCTCTGCTGCCAACTAACTCTCCATCTAAACTCCTTTAACAGACATAAATGAACGCTTCAGGACATCAGGATCTTCAGCGCAGAGCGTAAATGAATGTTTTGAACTGTACACCTCCATAATTTCGGTAAGATGAGGGCAGCACCTGTAATCATGCTAACCACGGAGACTTTCTATCTCCTTCACCGACATGAGGCCATGTAATTGAATTACTGATTCAAATATACAAGAGTTAATACACTACCTATTCATTAATACATTCCTGAAGTAGTGAACAGAGAAGTATTTCTGTTTTACCGCAGAGGGAAATGCTGCACTGTTTACTCCACTGCAAGTATCTGACAGCAGTATTTACTATTTAAAATTGCAGTTTAGGATTTCAGATCCAAAACATGTGATCAGATGAGATGCACCAATTAACCACAGCAGTAAATACAACTTAAACATTAATACAGCAGTAGTGAGTGTATGTTAGTTTTTAGTTTTTGAATCTTAGTATTATATCCAAATGGGACTTTTCCTTTCCAAAAATACAATGACTATAAACAATAATAATGTTCTGATGCTCTTGAGTGTCTACTTTCTGTTCTTTTACCAATATTTCCAAACAGGACCTTTATTTTTTTATTATTTTTTTTGGCTTCTAAGTAAAGGAACTGAATGTTTTTTTCTATGATGAGGCCAAAAATAAAGTGCCCCTAATTCCCATCACAACTGAATAGAAAAGAAACTACATTTAAACAAAAAACTACTTTACAAAACGCTTTCTTTTCATAATTGTGTTGCTGCTTCTACTAAAAGTTACTACTACAACGAATAATGAATAAATAAAACACTAAATAAAAACAACTCACCCAGAAGAAATCCTTGAAATGAAGGTTTTTCATGACTGAACCGCAGCAGACAGCAGCTCAATCAGACGCTCAGCGACACTCTGTGAGGCGACACATGAGAGAGCGGCAGGAAGCCGGTCACTCACGCATGCGCAGTGATGATAGTGAAAAAAAAGGCAGCCCTAAAGATTGATTATAGATTATCAAAAGAAATTCAGTTAGTGTGCTGCCATCCCGTGACTGATGGAGGTAATTACAGGGTTTATATGCAGTTTAAATCTTAAAAATGAATAAATAAAAGCAGCCATAGAGCACAATGATGATATTTGTAATCTGTTTTTAGTCCAGGTTTGGAATTAATTACAACAATAAAAGATGTAATAAAAGATCCAATAATATTTTCAGTATGTAAAATAATAATGTGAAAAGTAATAAGTAATTAAGTCTGGTAAATATTAAATAGTAAAAGAAGTAGTACAGTCATGGAGTAACTCAATATCCACTGGTGAAGAGGCAAAGTATTACTGTATGTATTTGAATAAATGTTAGAATTTATATTAATATATGGGATATTAAGGTTCCAGCCCCCTGCGACCCTACTGAGGATTAAGCGGTGTATGGATAATGGATGGATGGATATATGGGATATATTATAAAACAATACATGATGAACTTGTAGTCAATTCTAACCTTTTTTCAGCATACCTTAAGTCTGAATTAAATAAGCCTGAGTTTATACCTTACATCTTTAAAAAATAAATAAATTAAAAAAAAACTTATTTAATGTGGGGATCAATCATTGTCATTAATCTGATTACTTACTTGAATAACAAGTTGGTATATTAACGCCAGAAAAAAAAGTGTAAAATGCTTATCTTTGCTTATTTTGTCCAACCACTCATCTTAAACCTAAAGTAAATTCAGCTGCTAAATATTCTTCTGTTGATCGTCTCTTTAATAAATCCATTAGCTTCTTTCGCTTTAGCTGATCTGTTTCAGAAATGCAGCTCCTTGAGTGTAACTGAGACGTTAACAAGATGCAGAAGTGAAGCTCAGAGGCGGAAAGAACTTAAATACTTTTACCAAAGTGCAGCACTTATGTACAAACTTGAGTTGCCTCCTTATACTTCACCTCCTGTACAGCAGAGGGACATGTTGCTCCATATTTATCTGACAGCTGTTGGTTCACTCACACATTCACACATGCAAAACATACGAGCTAGTAAAATATAAACTTTTGTTATTAGAAATATAGTCAGAGCTGAAAGTAATCAATTAATCAACTAAAAAAAACAGTCAAAACACTCAAATGATTGACAGAGAATCCATTTACAAGCGTTCCAGTTTGATAAAATGAGCAGCGGGAAGGTTTCACTTTGAACTCTGACAAACCAAACAGTGAATCATACAGTCGAGTTAATCATCTGCAGGTGAATTTATAATGAAAAAAATGAGCTGCAGCCTGTCGGTATAAAAAAAAGAAAACTCCATGTACACATGAATGCTTTAATAATAACAATGTAATGATATAATACATAATAAATAAAAGGCAGCAAGATGCATCACTGTTTGCAGATTGTACTTGAATATTCTTATTAAAGTAACATTTTAAAGGCACCATATTGATTTGTAATAGAGCGTTTTAACAGCTGGTAGGAATAAATAAATCACTCCAATAGAGTTTCACTTCCTTTGGTATCAGAATGTGTCAGTTTAGACCGTTTTCATATGTTAAAGGTGTAACTCCTGGTATTTCAAATCTACTGTATTTCTGTCGGTAGCAACTCATTTAAGGCCTTGATTCACAAATCTGATTATTAACGCCACATCATGTTTACTCTTTATTTTATCGGTTTTCTAATCGTGGTACATTCACTGTTTATACAATTAAAGAACGGAGCCCAAACTTTTTGTTTAACCAATCTGCCCGCTCCCAGTATGCAAATATGGAGTTCAATCCAACTTGTCAAACCCAACTACGCTGTTAATGCTTTATAATTTACTTAATATCTCTACAGACACACACACACCTTGGTTATTGTTCCTGTCCAGGGTGTGGTGGAGCAGTTGAGGTAATTTATTTTCAGAAGCGCCTTTCACAACAACATCAACTTTGTGGTACAAAATATGACACGACTAAACACTGTGAAGGTACACAGACTGTGATAAGCACGTTCACAACACATTTACACTGAAAACAGTCTCTCTCTGGACAAACTATCTTCATGGTGCAGCGATAAAAGACAACCTGAGACATTTTACAGTGCTGTTATCTGTTAGCAGCAACACCCTCTGCAAACATGTGCCCACTGTAAATGAACTGTGTGAAATTATTAGCAGTGGAAAACACTTATTTACTCTATTTGAGAATATTTATTTAAAAGTATAGTTATATAGGTATATTTATCTACCAGCTTTAGTTGCTAGTTGCTTTAGAGATCACCTTATAGTGACGATTCTAATGGAGACATTTTTCCCTTCTCACATTGTTTTATTAAACGGCATAACATGGAACCATTTCACATTAAAATGTCTAAAAATGCCCAGTGTTATTCATTTTGTTAACCTGCAGACTTACATTAACACAAAAGTTTACAACCGTGTCCAAATCTGGAGTTTCATTTTCTGTAAGTGGGCGTTTTAATTTGGTTACCCGACACCGACGTCACATCCTGTAACCTGAAATGCACTAAACACATGATGACACGTCAGAGAATGCGGGCAAAAGAAGAAGTCATCAGACGAGCCAGCCACTCTCTAGTTTGTTTGTTTTTGGTTTTATTTTCTATCCACCGTATTGCTCAGTCATGATGAATCACAGGTACCTGAGTGTGAGGGTTGTAATCATCCATGTGCTGAGCTGTTCCATGACCCAATTCCTGTCATGACTTTGACAACAGTACGAGTCTGAATGATCTGCAAAAAAAAAATCATATTGCAATTATTTTCACGGGTATTGTAATGTTCATTCTTTTACACTAAAACAAATATGGAAATGGTACTGAGATTTTGATGCAGAGTGTCCCAAACACACTGTTCTCTTATGCAAGGTAGGGCAGTTGTTGGCACTGTTACCTCACAGCAAGAAGGTCGCCAGTTCGCGTCCCGCTGAGGACACCCGGGATCTTTCTGCGTGGAGTTTGCATGTTCTCCCCGTGCAGCGTGGGTTCTCTCCGGGTTCTCTGGCTTCCTCCCACAGTCCAAAAACATGTTGAGGTTAATTGGTGATTCTAAATTGTCTGTAGGTGTGAATGTGAGTGTGCTTGGTTGTCTGTCTCTAAGTGTAGCCCTGTGATAGACTGGTGACCTGTCCAGGGTGTCCCCTGCCTTCACCCTGAGTCAACTGGGATAGACTCCAGCCCCCTGTGACCCTGGCGAGGATTACGCAGTGTATAGATAATAGATGGATGGATGGATGTTCATTGGGGTCATTCCACTTCAAACCATCAAACCAACAATTTTTACCTGACCACATCTTATTGCCAGTGTTTTTACAGTATAAAATATAGATATATTTACCTAAATTTAAGAAATTTAGCTGGATGTACTAAATACTTGTCAAGATAGTTAGAAGTTTATATATATAAGAAGTTTTTTATATATTTGCCTGTCAACCCAATTTCAGCCTATTTTGTCACATATTGAAATTTGAGGCCATCTTTCATCTCAAGAACTGTTACAAAAAAAATCCCCCCCAAAAAATCCCTTTAACGTCTCATCGTTCCATTGATTCAGAAGATACAATATTGGACCAGTGGAGCAAATAGTCTGTGGTTATGAGTGAGTTGAAATAACTAAAAATGAAGCTGTCATGAAAAGTTCCAACTTTGACGACATATTAGCCAAAAAATGGAAGTCAACTAGTAGTGTTTTCTGAATCATAAGTGGTTGGATAAAATAATAATACAAGACAAAAAAACACAAAAAAACTGAATCCCTTTTAATGTTGAATACTTGGTGACACAAATGAAAAGGAAGTTTCATAACTGCCTATGCAGGAAGGACAAGTTGCACCACTACAACTAAACTATTTGTAGGTCGCCTCAGGAAAGCAGAAGTGAGTTCCAGAGTTTCAAAATGGTTCTCTAAATATGTGTAAGTTGTTCCAAAAAAATAAAATAAAAATAGGTTTACATTTTTAATTTTCGAACCCCACTTTGTAGATTCAAGTTAAGTCATGTCGTTCTGTATAATTTCTTTGGTAATTATCACTGCCTTAGGGCCTCAGGATGACATCAGCATAATGTGACCATGACCAAATACATAGATGTGGGAGTATAGTGGAAGTTTCCTGGGTGGAAATGTTCATGCCTTGACATATATTTAATGCTAATCTGATGTACTTATGTGAGAAAGACTTTAGTGGTAAATATATTCTCATGATGAACAGTTTGAAACGCTTTCTTGCTTTGTGTTCCATTCAGAATAAACGTGGCCTTCAAGACCAATATCACTGTTAAACTGTGAGAACATGTATATTTTTTTCCTTCAAGCATCTCCTTCAATAATTATATGAATTTAGTAAGTATAAAAGATAACAGTTCACTCTGTTTGTCCAGGCTACAAAGTGGTGTCCAAAGATAAAAGAGGTCCATATTAAAAAACATTATTTTGTTAGAAACTTGTGAAATATTCTAGATTCTGAATCAATGACATGATGGGATATAAGAGTGAAAATATCTGGCTTTAAACGGTAATAGTTCCTGAGATATTGTCATCCAAACATACACTTGTGAAGAGCTTGTATATCATGGAAGGCTTGAGTTTATAATGACTCCTATATCTCTGGGTTTTCTAAGCTGGATGTATTGAAACAAATGTGTCTTTGTCACACACAAAATAAAACAACTATGCATTTAATTGGTCATTAATATACATACAGCAATGTTAATATTTGGTTAAACAACCCTTGGTTATTCTGACCTCAACTAGGCTCTTTTGGTGGCCATCTACAGTTACCTGGTTGTATCTTTGATCACTTCTCTTGACAAAATGACGACAGTTAGACTACGTTTATTGGCTCTCTGACACAAAATTGTTTCTTCAATACAGTCCACAGATTTTCGACCAGGTTTAAATCTGGACTTTGGGAAGGCCAGTTTAAAACTTTACTTCTAGCCTAATAAAGTCATTTTGTTGATGTGTGTTTGGGGTCATTGGAGGTAATTCTTCTTCTTGATTATTCCATTTACTTTGTGTAAAGCATCAGTTCTACTGGCACTAAACCGGCCCTATAGAGCATAACACTGCCACCACCATGCGTGATGGTAGGTTTGGTGTTCTTGGGGTTAAAGGCCTCACCTTCTCAGATCAGAACATATTTCTGATCACTGTGGCCAAAAAACGACATTTCTGTTTCATCTGATCATGTGATCAGCAGAAGCTCCAGTCAGATTTTATGGTGTCACTTCCTTCTTGCACAGCAGCCTCATAGCTCATGTTGGCGTAAAACACTATGAACATCCGTCTTCTAATACATAGCAGATCTGCTTTTTGGTGGTTCTTGGTTGACTCCTGACCATCCTGACCAATTGTCTTTCAGCAGCAAGTAATAGTGTTTTCTTCCCCACTGTGGTAGTGAAACAACTGTACGATGCACTTTATCCTCACAAACAATGGTGTGCGTAGACAATTGTGGAAACTGTGGCTGCTTTGAAGTGGCTCCAAGTGACATTCTTGACTTGTTTACGTCAGTGATTTGTTTTTTCTGCTCATTGCCGGGCCTCTCAGACTGTTTGTGACTGAATCTAATGAGGATATCAAATGTGCCCTATTTAAATACTCTCAGAGGAGTCAGCAGCTGGAGTCAGGTTCATTCATTCACAAAATGTAAAGGCCATGCCACTAAGAAAATCTGATTAACACAGCTGTTGACAGTTTTGTGTGTGTGTGTGTGTGAAAAAGAAGCATGTTTGATTCTATTAGACAGATCAGCAGCGGTGGTGAAGACAATTTTTTTCAGTTTTGCCAAAATTCCACATTCACAAAAGTGACACAAACAAAAACATAATTGTGTTTATGGAGGAATTGGAGCAATACATTTCAACAATGTCTTCCTCACAGAACAAGGAAGTTTTGTTTTTTTTAAGCTTTAATAGCTCTCAAGGTTTTAAGTGAATGTACTGCCCTGCTCTCACTTAGTCCTGATTGCTTTTTAGGTTGTTTTTGCCGTCCTTTTCTGTTTACTAGGGGTCCACTAACTAGGGGTCGGGTTACAGTGGCAGCAGCTAAGACGGTCATTCCAGACGTCACTCTCCCCAGCAACATTTTTCAGTTCCTCTTGGGGGATCCCCAAGGCGTTCCGAGGCCAGATGAGATACATAATCCCTTCACAGAGTTCAAGCTCTACTCTGGTATCTCCAGCCAGTCGGACATACCTGGAAAACCTCCAAAAGTAAGAGGCACCCAAATCAGATGCCTGAAGTTCCTCACCCCGACTCTACATAAAGCTTCCTACGGATGTCAAAGCTCCTCCCTCTGACTCTAAGGAGGTTTGAACTGGATGGACTGGGAAATAGAAGGTGTTGTCTTCCATCTCAGCAGCCTCTTCACCACAGCGGTCTGGTAGAACGTCCACATCGCTGCTGACACAGCACATATTTTGTAATAAAGATTTTAAAAAAGAAAAAAAAAGAAAAACGACAAGACCTCCCATGATCCTTTGCGTCTTTACGATGTCATTAAACAGTGTCTTTTGTTATCTCCAGGCAGCAGAAATCGCATACTGTGTATTTAGACAATGAAAAGTGAAGCCTTAAGAGAACTTAGTAATTTTCTTGAATTAAAAAAGGAAATTTAAAAAGCATATGTGACTCTTTACTCTATCATTTGTCATCTCATAACTGCTCAGATTTAAAGATTTGAAGGAGTTTGACCCCGAGGCTGTAAACTATTCGACTAAAACACGGAGCTGTAGATAAAACTAACTCCACTCAACCAGGTGCAGCAGTAAAACGCTGCTCACACATTGTGCCGTGAGTCTTAACAAACTTACAGTGTCAAACACATCAGATATTTATGTGATCTGAATGTCAACACATTTCCTTCAGCTTTTAATGAATTAGTTATACGTCTTTATTTCTTCTTCTCTTTACATCAAAAGGTTCACACAGCCACAATTTAATATTTTACTGATTCTCAATGACATATTCTCTTTCATCCGAGTGAAGTAATCTTCTGCAATGCAGCCAGCAGCGGTCAGATCACCTGATTGCACACGACTGTATTTTCCTCGGTACTTCCCCATTTCTGCTAAACAGACATTCGCTGCATCTGTTCTGCAGAAACGGAGGCATGTCTTGGCATGTTTATGACGCCCGTGCTGCACAGTGTTGAGACTTCACACAGTTTTTCAAAAAGTACCAGGCATTTGATGTAAATGGAGCACACATGTTCACGTTTGACATTTAAGTCAGCGTCTTAATGTGCGTAGTTTAATTCGAGGTGGTTTTAGTTGAATGAAATGACTCATTGCTTGTGCTCAGTGGAGAGCAAGATGTTTGTTAGTGCAATGCTTTGATGCAACAATAATCACATGACAAGTTGGTTGTTTTGAGTATTTTTCTGTTTATATAATGCATGAAATGACATTAGTGCTCTGTACATTCTGAGAAACAGACATTGTGATTAAATATCTTATCGCTACTATCAGGCCATTAGGACACAAAACAGGCTTGTTGTTGTTCATTCAAAGTGCCCTCTGGGAAAGGAAAATAAGAGTTTATGGCGGAATTATGTAAGCGTCACTTCGAACTGCGTGGCCTGTTGTGATGAAACGTTTTCCATGTGACGCGCTTGCAGCTACTTCAGATGTTGTTTTACTTTCGATCTTGATATGTCATCAGATTTAATGTTTGTTAGTCATCTAGTAGCTTTCAACATCAGTGTCTGGCACAGACAACACCAGTGTGTGGTCAAGTAAGGGTTTCAAAAGGTGTATGTTTATGTGGCGCTGCTGATTAAAGAGTCTAGAACAATCTTGTAAACGAACCTAAGAGAAGGAGGAACTTGGCAGTGACTGACGGGGATTCCTCGCTGTGTGCTTACGTCACGCCCAGTATTTAAGCCTGACTGCTATCAATAGTGCAAACCTGTTCCTTCTTGTCAAGCTACAACTACGGAGCTTTATAAGCACTGAGAGGGAAGCAAAAAGCTGAACTTGTGAAGTTTTCGCGTCGAAGAGACCAACGTCGCTGTAAGAAATGGCTGCCAATGGTGAGTATCTGAACAGATTTCATTGAATTACTTTTATTTAAGCTCCATCTACATCATAATTTTAAGTGTACCTAACCTGTTTTATCCAAATTTTGCCCTCAGATCTCACTGCTGCAATCGAGCTCTGCGCTCGTGAGCTCCGCCAAGCTGGAGACGAACTCTACTGGAGATACAAGCTCCTGGAAATACTGATCAAGAACTACAAGACTGTCGCCAAAATAAGATGAGATGTCCGACCACATCGAGAGGGATCGGATGTTTTAAAACTGGAAGGCGGTGAGCCAAAGCAGAAGAGTCTTGGATATAGACTCATCCCGGATGGGAATATGGCGGCTCTCAAGTGGGATGTACATACACTTGTGGAACTTGTGGAAACACCTTGCTGGAGTCCCTGGATAGGGACTGGCAGTGGACTTGCTTGAACACCGGAGCTTTACGGAGAAATAAAACATGGCGGATGGTGTTGCTCCACTGATTCAGACCGGCGGCTGAGTGGACCAAAGAGGAACATCAGAATGGAAGTCGTCTGCTCCAGATGCTGATAGTCACATGTACATACTGTATGTGGACATTAATGCACATTGTACTCTGTTATAAGGCTGTCACGTTCATGTTAACTGAAGATTTAGAGGACATGTGAAGCGCTTGTGAATCTGCTCAAGACTCTTTGAAGAGTAGCTGTTTAATGGGAGCGCTTAATGGGTTGCTAATAAACGATGCATATTCAGTCAACTCAGTATGTGGTCATATGTATTGTCTGTAATGGTTATGATAGAAAAGAACTCATTCAAATATATAAAAGTATACAAAATATATATATAAAAGTATATAAAAGTATATAAAAAAGCTCTAATATGTCAGCAACATGAAACCTGGCCTTATTCAATGCTCAGATTTCTGTTCTAGAAGTTAATGTAGCACATTAGCACATTTTCAATTAGATAAAACATCATTTGCATGTTTAAAAATACAATTTTTGAAAATTTGTACTACAAAAAATAATTGTCGGAATGAAAGTAATCAGCTGTGGAAGTTTCATGTTGATATCTGTCAGTGGATTTTACCCTAAAGTTCATTTTAAACTGCTGATGAACAGCATCCACTACAGCGGACAGTCGAGTATCTCATCAAAATATTGAAAAAAAATCCAATTCAACATGTTTCACGTCTAAATTATCATATATTCCGCTAATATGTCGACATACTTTAGTTTTTAAGCTAAATAGCTTAAAAAGTTTTAGCCATGACCACAGCATTGACCTCCACAGAGTTGGAAAGGAGCCCCACTTGAAATATCACTTTTAATGGCAAACACAACATTAGTCAACACAGATTCACAGGAGTTTGGTGGATAAATAAACAATACTACAAGATTATGTTGTTAGCTCCTAAACATGTCAGTTTCATTTCTGAGAAATCTTCTGTCGATTCAGTACGTCTGATGGCAGTATAGTGAGAGAAGTTCTGACAGAAATACTTCAGGAAGTACGAAGAGCAACAAAAAAACACACAAGATGGAGGTTGAATGGATTAAAAACACAAAACCATTACCCTGCAAACTGGGATTCATGTAAAACAAGTCATTGCTGAGTAATTCTTTAAGTTTAATGAACTTGGCCTTTAGTATATTGAACAGTCTCAACATTTAAGTTAAATTTACTCAAGTTTACCTGACACACAGTACTTCTTTTCAAATTAATTTCCTTATTTTTTAAGTAAATTCCACTTGTCCATGCTCATAGTGTGAGCTTTATTATTGTAGGTCATCAGTAATTTGTTGCATTGTTTTTTCTTGTCACCTGTAACTCGACTATTGTCTGTCTTAGTTTCGGGTGGATTATGTTTTTAGCCGTTAATGTAGCCTTCAATGAGTAATCTTTAGCAGAAATAAGAAACAGGTCAATGAGATGTTTGTTCTGAGCCCACACACCCAAAGTCAACACACCTTTTCCCTGCAAACAATTTGACTCACCGTAGCAGGAAATGCACAGGTGGAACAGCCAACATTAACAATAGATTTGTTTTACCAAGAAGCTCAAGAAGTCTTTCCAGTGAGCCAACATGAACAACAGCTAACCCAGAACTGAGCTCAGTTTAATGGAACGCAGCAATCGTCAATGTGAATACTTTCACCTGAGCTTTTCCTGCTTTGATGTGTCAAAATGCCTTCTGGGAAAAGAGTGGTTTGAGCGGTTTATTACATGGTGCACAGCCCCATCTAGAGCCATAAAAGCTCTTACTCATGACTTGTACACAGACTTACTGGACATTATCATTGAAGGCATACTGTAGGAAATAGTATTTTGCTCTGGGAGGGACGAGAAGACTGATACAATTCCCATAATTGAGACAAAGATGGAGCCAGCACACTGCTAGCTTAGCCCAACATAAAGACTGGAACTAAAGCGTTAGCATGCACCGCTAAAGCCCGCTAACAAACATGTTATATCTTGTTTAATCAGTAAAGAAATTTTAAGTCTGTATGGGGAATAATGTGGCAGCTTATTTCCTGGTTGGGAACACAAACGTCCCGTCCTGTAACATCCAATGATGGCATGGCAGCTGCTAATGCTAAAAACCCAGCACATAACCCCACCTTTGCTTGTAAAACTACAGATTTCCACTTGTAAACTATCCTAAAAATCAAACAAATAGGTTTTACAACATTAATTAGTGAGTTTTAGAGGGACTGATGTGTTTTTTTTAACCCCTTGGACAGAGCTACGCTAATAGTTTTCCCTTTTTCCGGTCTTTATGCTAAGCTAAGCTAAGCTAAGCTAGGCTGCTGGCTGTAGCCTCTTATTTAGCATTCAGACATGACATGATATTGATATTTTCATATTTTCATCTCTGCAAGAAAATGAATAAACATATGTACCAAAATGTTTAATTATTTAATTAATATGGAAGTTATTTCTCTAATTATTAACTGCGGAGGCTAACATGTTACAAATATAACCATCACCATTTCCAAGATCTCAAGATAAATCCTAAAATTGTTTAACAATGAAATAATTATACAAATAAAGAAAGAAAAAAAACGCACTCAATTTAGAATAACATAAAAAGCAGCAAATGCCTCACATTTCAAATGAAACACCAAGTTTGGCATTGTTTGCTTGATAAATTATTTACACAATCCAATATCAAAATAGTCATTAATCTTCTGTAAACGGATTATTCTACTAATTGTTGTCAATAACTAGATACATGTGGGGAGAAAAAAAAAAGTTCCTGAAGTCATTTCACACATCTAGATGAAGGAGAACACACTGGTGACACACTGACGGAAATCAAACCCATAAACATACACAAAACGTGAAATAAAAACAGCAGCAGAACATTGTAAATTCAGGCACTTAAAGGATCCTTACTTTATTTTGTGTGGTAATACAAAAAGCATACAGAATTATAGAGGATAGGAGAGAAGATCCCTTTCATTGAATTCCATTAGATCGTACACATAAAATGACTAATAATTACATACAAGCCTTTTCTCTGTAGCTACATCCACAAGTACCCCAGCCTTCCACCAGTAGCATGCATGGTCTCGTTGCTGTAAACGCATCTCAACAGTTCTTCATACCCATTGGTATTTCGCAGGTTGAAGAAGAAGAAGGAAAAAAAAAAAAAAAACAAAAAGACAGAACTATACTGTTAAGTATACCATCAAGCGATGTAACTTCATCCACAGATCACTCCCATCACACCAGGATGACGCTTCTAAACGTGATTTTAAACGTTTTCCCCAGAGCTGCACTGAAGCACGTTGGGAGTTAGTTGTTGTTCCAAAAGGACTGCGAGTTGTTTTAATGATTCAGTCTTTGACAAGGATTAATCTGGGCCCCCCCCTCCCCAAGTAACCCCTCCCATCATCTGCATGTATAAAACAATACAACGAGCCAACGTGGGCCTATTAGACAGAAATAACATCTAATTATGACATGACATACAAACTGAGAGATACATCATATTGCAGGAGGGAAAAGGATCAGCTCACCCAAATCACACCAAACATTT
The DNA here is from genome assembly GCF_000690725.1 of Stegastes partitus. Classification (NCBI taxonomy): domain Eukaryota; kingdom Metazoa; phylum Chordata; class Actinopteri; family Pomacentridae; genus Stegastes; species Stegastes partitus. The sequence goes on from NW_007578486.1 coordinate 112,653, forward strand.
CCTCACTTACCTCTAGTGGTAACTAGTGGTATAATCCGCCCCACATGCAGGTTTTTATGGGTATGTTTTCTTTAGTGGAAGGAAAATGGGTTTTACTGTCAGGCTTGTGGTTTAGTCACAGGGATGCTCCTGCCTCGACAATGATTAGGAGGATTTTTACCCTCACTGTATTCAGACAGAGACAAATATCTCAAAGTCTATGACTGTCTGCATGACTAGATACCACTACTGTTAAGTGAGAAAATATGTTTAATATATATATATATATGTATATAAATTTGGGTGAATCAACCCTTTAACATTGACTCAACTGAAGCTAGCCCACTTGGCTAACAATTCCCAGTCTATTAGTATAAGCAGCCACTAATAATCATTGTAAAGTTTGTGTAGCATGTTCAAAGATCCAAATCTGAACCTGTTCTTCCTGCATCATCAGATTCAGTACTTAAAAAAAAAAAAAGTAGCAGAAGCATTGTATTTATTTTTTTCAGATGTGCAGAGGAATGATTTTAGAGTATGCACATAGCTCAAAAGCTGTAGACAAAATAAGTGAGATCTCTTTTTTTTTTCCTTTTACCATAGTTGCTAAGGTTCATAATTTTCAATCTCTTCTTCACAAGTGGGTTCCTCAACCCATGAAAAATACCTATAAATACTATCCTACCTACAGGGCTATTGACTGTGCAAAATAGCTGATAAATGGCAGGCTACTCCAAGCATCGACTAGCAACATAAATAGAAATGGAAGACTAGCCGCATTCTAGAAACTCAGAATGGACCCTCGCAAGAACAGAAAAAGTAATAAAAGAAATTCGTCAGACTTGAGGTTTATTTCTTCATTTAAGCCAAATTCTATGAGGGCCAAATTACCCACCGCACACCTACTGATGCAGGAACTCGAGTGTTGATCCTCTGTGTCCTCCTCAAAAATACAATGAGGAAGAAAAGAGGATGGAAAATTTAAAGAGAAAAATCAGGTAAACATTCAGGTAGTCTGTTCTAACAGTAACCCTAAGCATGTACTCCCAACACAAGTGGGAATGATCAGGTGGAAGCAGGAGACCTGCGCAAAGAGTGCAAAGAGCATCAATAGCCGTGTGTTTTGCTATCCGTTATCCTTTGCATAAGCATGTGGGAGAGTGTGGAGACCAGCTTTCAGATTCTGGCCAGATCTTGAAGTGATGTAGAGATGATGTTTCCGTGGTGTAGAAGGGGAAACTTGGCCTCAGTCAGTATCTTCATATCCACCATGACTACTGTGGCTGCCACCTGCTGTGTTGTCTGATGTCATCTAACGTTAACAGAACCCCCATCTGTTCGTAGTGTTGATGTTTTTAAGTAAATCCAGCTTTGCGGCGGCAGATTATTTACCTCAGCCAGTCGTTTTTCATTTAGAGACCGTTCCATCCAGCCAACTGTTACTTGGTGAAGCCCACCACCGATCAGATTGCACTGTGATAATATGGACAACCACCAAAATGTCATCCGGAATAGATGTATAAACAGGCTCCCCAACCAAAATAGATTGTCTCATTAACGTGAAGTCTGTCTTATTACGTGAAGTCCTTCAACCAATTAAATAACACAGACCATAGCCAGATCTTTCAGTCCAACAAATCAGGTGTTTTCATTTAGTAAATGCGGCCACCACGGCCCACATGAGTTCGTTGGCGTTGGGCTTTGTGCTCTCTTTCTCGGGCTCCAGCTCTAGCAGAGTGTGGACTCTCTTCATGCCCAGGTCGTACTGGTCGTCTTGGAGTGGGGCGAAGGCGTTCTCAAGGACGTCGGAGGAGTGAGCCAGAAGAATCAGGGCCAGAACTCGCTTGTCCATGCGGTGGGGATCATTGACCCACTTCTCCAAAACCGAGTCCTGGACTTTCTTGACAAGGCGCTGCAGGCAACAACACGAAGATGTGTTTTACCGATGCATCACATTTGAACATTACACACATTCAACCAGGTGAAAGGTCGAATTCAGAAAATACAAATAGTATTAGCTTCACAATGTGTTCATTAAATGAGAGTTAAAGGAGAAGAGCGACACGAATCACATTTAACACAGTGAAAGGTTTAGCATAAAGACTTGAAAAAGAGGAAACCACTACCCTGGCTCTGTTCAAAGGTAAAAATACACACTAACCACAAGCAGCAGCTCTACAGCGTACTATCACGTCGCTCATCATTTCAGAGTAATTGTGTTGTAATGTGTTGCTTTAAGCTCTCAGACTTTAGAACAAAGTCTTGGCTTTAGCTTCATGTTTAGCAATATCTTGAACCTGCAGGAGTGAGACAGCAGTTTTTACCCCTGAAGAAAAAAACTCCACTGTTGTTAATTAGCATAAATTGCTAGAGGATTTTTTTTCCTCTCTTTCTTTCAACTTATATATTAAAATGAGGACAGTAGCCACTACATGAGGCACACGTCTAAAAATAATCACCAGTAATTACTCGTTTGCAACATTATTATGCTTTCTTGTAACGCCAGATCAAAAGGAAGGCTTCGTTTGAACTACGAGAAAATGAAAATATCATCATGTAGCTTTAATGTTGTAACATAGAACAAATAACATCCTGATACCCAGGAACAAAAAAATTCTCTTTTCTGATCCACTGATGTGTTTAAGTCCTTCCTTTTCACCATCAATAATAAACATAATGTTATTTTACTGTTAATAGTTTCACATCATTAACAATAAAGAAAAGGAAATCAGATTTCTTTGCTAGCAGGCTGAACAGAGGACAGAGAAACAAAATAAACATGCATGTTTTTTGGAGTAATACTGAAGAGTAAGGACCACACCAGTATTTAAATGGGCCAAAGTGGCATCTGCGGCTAAATTTATATGCCATTTAAAGAACTGTAGCTAAGCAGCTCTTTTGCTTTGGCAGAGACATGAGATAAAATAAATATAAACTTCCCCTCATTTGGATTGCGATTTTTATCAAAAGAGAGCACAGGGGATGTAATTTGTAGAGCTGTATGTCAGTCGTACTTTAATGAGGTCTGCTAAAAGATAAACTGTGCAAATATAAGACAATGAGGATGTGACTATTTCTCTCATAAAAGATGATCACCTGTGTGCAGACTAAACAAAATTGACAGGGATGCACGATATATCAGCAACCACATCGGTATCGGCTGATATTGGTGTTTTTTCCCGCATATCGGTAAAGGTCCGATGAACAAATTTACAATTTCATTCAGCAGACGCTTTTATCCAAAGCGACGTACATCTGAGAGCAGATACAACACAAGCAAGGATCTAGTCAGGAGACAACAATCTGGATCAGTGCCATAGAACAAGTGTGATAGGGCGTCGATGCCAACAGCAGGCTGTGTGGGGGTTAATAGGATTTGATTGTGTGTTTGTTTTCGGGCAGTCAAGTACAAAGGTGTTCAGTGAAGAGCTGGTCTTTAGTCTTTTCTTAAAGACTGAGAGTGAGTCAGCAGATTGAACAGAGTTTGGTAACTCGTTCCATCACCGCGGAACCACAGAGGAGAAGAGTCTAGCTATCGACCTCGGGCCCGGTTGTGATAGTTGTATCAGGAAGGAGTGTAGATCTGAATGAGAGAGTTCAGGTAGGAGGGAGCTGTTCTCGTTGTGGTTTTGTAAGCAAGTGTCAAGGTTTTGAATTTGATGCGGGCAGCAGCTGGAAGCCAGTGAAGCGATCGTCAATATGAAAAAATATGTTTAAATATGTTTTATTTTTGTAGCGTAGTGAAGAAGACTATGTGGTCTAATTTGGGCTTCTTTTCAATAGTTGTCACGTTCTCACAGTCCTTACTTCTACTCATTTTTCGATGTGAACAAAAACTGAGTATCGACATTAGTAGCATCGGTTATCAGCGCTATCAGAAATCTTAATATCGGATATCGTATCGGCCAGAAACTTTAATATCGTGCATCACTAAAAAAAAATGACCGTGGCGCCGTTAAGTATTAACTTCCAAGTCACAGGGTTCACGAAAAACCGGCTGAGCTATTTTAACTCCAATACTTGCAAAGCTTGACTGACTTGATTTTGCAACAAAGATAAAGTGAACATTCCTGCTCCATACCTGTTTAATGGTGCTGTTGGTGAGCGGATGTGTGGTCATGTCAAAAAGCAAGAAGTTCTGTTTCTCTGTAGTGAGAACTCCTTTCTCCACCAGGTTTTTTGCCAGACGTTCTCTGACATTTCTCAGCTGGTAGTGCAGCTTGAGGGGATTCCAGGTCTCTCCTGCAAGAAAACGTTTTAGGCATAATTAAATAATGCAGTGTACATCAATGTCATGTCATAACTTCCCCTTTTTGAGTTGAAAGAAGAGTATAATAGATCATTTCAAAGCTGCTTTTGGTGCTGCTGTGTTGTTAAAGACAATGCTCATAAACTATAACATTACAAATGACTGTCAACTTTTACCTTTCGATGCAATAGTACTCGCAAATCTGATGGTATACAACAGCAACAACAGCACAAACTATTAAAATAAAAACATCCAGTGACCAAAAGAGAGGCGTACTACGAAGCAAGTTTGACATAGCCAGGCTTTCTTTGTTTGAACTGGTTTAGTTTCACATAATAAAGAATAATCTGGCTCTGAAACGCTCTGGTGAAGGAAGCGGCTTCGGTGTTCATTCAAAACAGTAACAGCACTGAGATTAAAGTGGATTATACACCAAAGAAGCTAGCAGGGCTGCCTGAGAGCCTGATCCAAACCATCAGGAAATCTTCACATTTTCACTGTGGTAGTTTGCTGTAGCGAAGAAAACAGCAGCAGAAGGGAAGGACAGAGCTCCTGAAATGAGCAACCAATGACAGCCTTATACCTGCAATCCAACATCAGAAACTCAGATTAAAGTTGGGTAGACAAAACCTAAAACCCACACTGACTTTCTTTGTTGACCCAGGCTCTTTTCACAAGGCCTGCTCTCATAAAAGTATTTTATACGCGTCACGCAACTCTTCCGTCTGCACAAAATGTACCGATTGTGTGGCACCTACTTCAGTCCAGAGGAACAGGTTGTTACAATGGAGAGCCATGAAGAATATTAGAAAAATATTATGGTTTAAAGTCCTGCTGCTGCAAAGGATGTAAGAAAAAAAGGGTAGTAGAAAATTGATATTCCACCAAGTTAATATATTTATTTAGCCACTCGTTGCACTCTGAATGCAGCTGCTTATTGACAGCTGCTTATTAGAACTCTGAAATTTTAAACTTCACACGTTTAAACACGATACTCAAGAAGTGCATTTAGGTCTGTTTAGGTAACTGCACAGCTTTGTTCAGTGGGATTACTCACACACCGCTCAACAGGTTTATGGGTATAATATATTCCCTCAGGAAAGAATGTGTATCACTCATAGAGAATATCTTCAGGAAAAGAATTAGTGAAAGGGCGATGCTTCTTACAAATCATTTACATACCAAACTCTGATCATACAATCTTCAGGTTAGCGGCGTAGCACAAGTTACCGCAGTGATCTAACCAGGTTAAAAGAGAGCCACCTTTGTCACACTGCGAACTCTGACTGTCACCTCAACACACCTCGCTAACCCATCAATCTTGCTTCATAATACACTGCAACCCTCAGGTGAAATAATGAGTAGATTACAGGTTTGGTTAGCAAACTCAGCACGGCTTATCTCACCACTCAGTAACTCTATCCAGCTCTGGACAGTCTCTGGAGGTTGGGTTTCTTTGATGTGCTTCAAGGCCTCATCCAGCAGCACATCTCCTGTCGGAGCATCAGACTTGCAGATCACCTAGCCAAACAAAAGGAAACATATTTAACTAGGGTGATGGCTATAGTCTCCCTAACTCTTGACCTACACTTGCATCCTGTGTAAACAGGATTTACAGGGAGTGAGAGGCGCGAAATTGTTGGCAAGGAACCACCTCCTAGAAGAAATACAAACAGAACCAAAGAGTGACGAGTGTCTAGAACTATACTCAGGCCTAGACTTCAGGGGTGATGGAAGGGAAAGGTCCCCTTTACTATATTATATTAATATGTGTATTTGCCCCTCCCTTTGAGAAAAACATACAAGAAGCAAAGGATTCCTTCAAAAGTTTACTTATAGATGCAACAACGTCCCCAACAGAGGCGGGTCTTTTTTTTCCCCCTTCAAGAAGCAAATATGTGGAGAATGTGCAGAAGGTTTTCGACATGAGCAGAAACATATGAGTTGTTGGAGCAACATGCATTTTTGAAAGGGCTACTTTGGCAAATAAAATACAGAAAAGGGAGGCGGAAAAAAGTACATCATGCCTCCTGTATGTGTGTTGACTCATGAGGGACAGCAGTAAATAAGAAAAGTTGGATCTACAGAAAGCTAGCAAGAAAGCCTAAGAGCTTTTCTCCATTATATCCCATTATATTGTAAATTGTCACCCACATCCTGAATTGTGTGTTTTTCCCATACATGAATAAAGACATTTCCACCATAAATTGATGCAGAAAAGGAAAAATTCAGAGATTTCACAAGAATGCATATTCAAATTCAATCCATGCCTCTAGTGCTACCAAAAAAACAAAAACCATTTGGCATGGCATTTTCCCTCCCAAACACCTGACTCCATTATCATGCTCCTCACCTTCCTGGCCAGGAGGCTTTTCCTCCTCACACCGCAGGCCTCCAGCTGTAGCCTCCCCCTGAGGGCTAGCTCCACCAGCATACACCCACGGAGGCCGGAAGAAATACAGTCGTTCCAGAAAGACGTGTAGCCCTGGAAGGAGGAGTGAGAGGAGAGAAAAAAAAAACACACACTTGCTTACTTAGCTGACGTGTTGGTTGGTGGACATGCAAAGCGGCTAGCGGTACTTCCAGGTTGTAGGAGGGGGGTGGTGGGAGTCACGTCGCACCTGGCAAGTTGTCAAGAAAACTGGACAGGTAACGCAAGAAACCACAGCGACTTAGCTAAAACTGCTCAGTTAGCTTCGGGCATTTGCTGTCATTCGAGCAAAAACCAATAAGCACAAACAACTGTTAGCTAACTTAGCTAATGGTATTTTGACAGCTTTATATACAAGCTACTTGGCAGGTTTGCTAATAAGCTTAACAGCAACACACACTTGACACACAAATCCACGAAAACATCAATACAACTCGAATAAACCAAGTTAGCTTTGTTGACATTTGCAAACACGGTCGGTGACGCAACGTAAACACTATGTTAGCTAATGTTGCACATAACGAACAAGTTACTAGCTAGGCTGGGTGACGGATTTGTACAGACTGCCCACACCTCTCGATCCTTGAGGCCCAAGAGCAGCACTTCCTCCATGAGTGTGAGCCTGGTTTCCTTCGAGTCCCCCTTGTCGTCGTCTTCCTCCTCCCCGCGGCGCGCCTCGTCCTCCTCCCCGCCGGACTCCCTCTCCTTGTCGGCGGCGGCGCTGCGAATGGCCTCGGTCCTCCTCTGGACGAGGCCCGAGGTTCTCTGCGTGAGAGAAGTCATAGCTGCGGCTGCGAAACGAACAGATCCGAAGAAAAGCGTCTGCCTCGACCAGAGGGGGAGCCGCGCAGCATGTAACCTGGATGTTAAAGGTGAAAACGGCGAAACGGTAGACCGATCGACTGAAGACGGCCGTTGGCGTTAAGCTCGGCTCGGGATTCCTGCATAGACTCTGCCCACTTCCTGATCCAACATGGTGGCGCTGCCCGTGACGTCGATGTGCTCTGAACGCAGCCGCGGACGCGTCCCTCGTGGTGCCTTCAGGGCCGTCGGAATTACCGTGAAATTAAACGCTGATCACATACGGTGCTGTACAGACGAGCGTTGTTATGATCCTGAGACACTGGGGGCCTTAGTCCAGCCCACAAATCAATCAAAAACACTGACAACTCTGATTTTATTTAAAAAAACAAAAACAGCACAAGTTATGATTATACGAGGAACAGGTTGTTATAATGGAGAGCTGTGAAGAATATAAAACATATTATAGTACAAAGTGCTGATACTGCAAATTATATAAGAGAGGTATTCTGGCAGAAAACTGTTAGTCGTGAAAGTTAATATATTTATTTTACCACTCAGTGCACTCTTTAAAGGTCATGCATTAGCACCTAATGCTCAACAAGGACATTAAGGTCTGTCACCTAATGGAGGGAGGGTATCACTTTAGTTTTTGGCCAAATCAAAGTGAAATTAAAGTTAATGATTGAATATTTTCTGTGATAAATACCAATAGACGAATCAGTTTTTCTAATCCGTGTTCTATTAGCTGCAGTTCTCTCAAATGTTTTTACTTTAACCTCTTAATTGCACCATTCTTAAATTATTTCAGAGGAAACGTGATATATATAAAAAAAGGAGACATTTACTTTCTTTCTATGCTCAACCTATGTTCCACATTAATATCACAGTGATCGCAGGTTCTTCTAGAACTGTTTGCCTGGAATTAGTCTTATTTAGGATGATTCACAAAGATGTGCCATGTGATGAACCTTTAGCTAGACCAGGGTTACTAATTTTACCTGTGAGATTACATATCTTAAAGGTTATTGATGCTTTTTATTCTTAATAATGACAATAATAATCAGAATTTTATTTTATTTTATTTTATTTAAGCTAATTTAAGTTCATTAGAGTAATTAATCATTAAAATAGTTCAGGAGAACAGATGCAGGTGCTTGTGAGGGTAGAAAGTTAATCCATAAAGTCACATATCACAACATATCAAAGAATAATCAGAGCAAATCTGTTGTCTTGAGGTGACAAACTTAGTGTTGCACTGAACAGTGTTTTGGATCCACAGATTGACTTCAGTTAAGCTTTTTAAAACAAGTACATCTGTACTGAGACGTTCAGAGATGTGACTGCTTTCTAAGAGAGACAAAAAAAACGAGATTATTTTGTGATCTTTGAAAACAAAAAAGATGTTGATATACAGGAAATACATTTATATTATTCAACAAAAAAAAATTCACTCAAGACATCATGTAAAACCAGCTGTAACCACAAGGTGGCAGGCTGCAGCTAGGAGATGTGCAGCTCTGGTGTCCTTTCTTACTTCCTTAACTTGGTGCTGCTGAATCCCCTTATATATGTATATTTGTTGTCACAATCTCTGAGACTAAATTAGACTAGCTATAGATTTAAAATAAACTCATCAGAGGGAAAACTATCTCATTAATTAACCCTGTGTCAGCGGTATTTCTGACACTGTGCTTATAGTCAATGCTGGTATCTCTTTGTTGGCTCGTGCTGCTGTATGTCAGGTATTATAGGAGCACTTCACCCTGGCAGAGGTCCACCGCTGATGATGATTTAGCAAATAAGCTCCCAAATGTCCTCCACTTGACCTCTCTCCCTTTCCATCTCCTGTGCGCCAGTGCTTTCTGCAACTTTCTTTAAGAGAGGCGTAGCAGCAAACCTCAGGCCAATTCCATGTATACAGATCTGGATAGTCAGCTGGTCTTTTTTTATGGCAGATAGTTTGCCTTGTAGCATTAAAGGCACAGGTGGAACTAATAACTTTAATAAGGCCGACATTCACAAAAGCCGGGTCCTGGAACTGGAACAACTTATTCACGTTATTAGTTACACTTGGGATTTTTCCTGCTCTGATGTCAAATGCCTCCCATTAAAAAAATGTCCTTGTACACATCACAAGAAACAGAAGTCTTTGCTACAACATAAAATATAATCACATTTCTCTATTGTTTACTTGTTTTACCTCCAGAACTACAACACAGGAAAATCATTAGCAAGGACATTGGTCATTTTATGCAAAAAAACATGGAAAGCATTCAAAAACTATTCAAATAACCCCCAATTAAGTCCTATGCAAATAGGCTGGACAAGGCTTTTGACATTGTTTCTCTAATGCTGTACCAACTTAAGTGACAAACTATTCAAATGGTCTGCAATGACAGTGAAAAACACGACTAAACTGGTTCCACAAGTGAGTATAATGTCATTTTCATGCTTGGAGTATCAGTGTAAAGTGTAAATACAGCAGGTGCTTCTTTCCTGCAGCTAATATTCCAGAAAAGATCCAGAGTTTCTACATAAAAAAAACACATTTCTTGTTGTTTTTAATACCAATTTTGCACCAATTTTACTTTATTGTTCAAAATAGCACTTTTGCTGGTATCTTATTCATTGAGGAATTCTAACTACATAAGGTCCAAAGTTAATTTCTTTTTCTCATATTTAGAAATCACAGTGTTGCACGTGCTTCCAAAGATGTTCTGAGAGTTGCTGCTGTGAGAAGTGAGCCTGCATTCAATCTGCCAATAAGGAGGAGTCCCCGCACTGGGAGACGTAGCTGTCCTTGTATGGTTAGTTTTGTCAGGTATTTATTTTGTCGGGCTCTGTCCTCTCAGTGAGAAATGTACACACAACAAGACAGTCTGTGTGTGTTTCTGAACTGTTTTCCGTGAAGTCAGCATTTAATCCTGAAGCAAAAAAAAAAAAAAGATTTAAGCAAATATGAGTTATCTTGATTAATGTTTCTGTAAACAAGAAAATCTCCCACCAGAGGAAAGAACACTGTTAAAGATATTGATTATTGGGGTGAAATGAGGTTAGATTCAATCAGCACTGTTGGTATTTAGGCTACATTCTTAAGCATTTGTTTCTGATTTCATTAAGCAGTATGATCATTATCAGCCACAGTTCCTGAGTGGTAATGAGTAAAGCAAACAACTGGCTCTCTGGCCTTGCATGTTGCGTAAAGCGAAATCAATTATGCAGCCTATTTGGGGTTAAATAACTCATCTCGTAAAACTATGGGCCCAGGATATTAAATCATGTGCTCTCTTGAAGAGGAAATGTTTGTAAATGCCTGCAGATCACATGAAGCGACCACAGCAGATCTGGAACGAGAGGATTTAATCTGAGATAAGACGAAACCGTTGACCCCTGTAGGGAAATGAGGTCTCTGCAGCTTCAAACACTGATTCAGTGACGTTAAAGTCAAGGTACAGAGTGTGAACACACAGATATGATATAAAATAGGCAATAGAAGAGTTGGAAAAGCCACCAGTAGCACCTAAATATAAATAAAGATAATATGTGGCTTCTATTTTTAACGTATTAAGCAGCTTTATTTCAAGCAAAATAGTATTAAAAAGCAACAGTACTGCAGACAGTAGAAATGGTAAACAGTCTTTTTAGGTTTGTGATTGAACCGCTGACCTTGCGACTATTGGACAACCTGCTTCACAACCTGAGTTACAGCCTGAACGAAGTGATGCATAATTAATGATGGAGAGTACATAAGACCACAATGCATTGCTTATTTTTTTACTGAGCAGGGACTTTGTTCCTTTATTTTCTTCTTTTTATTTAAATTAAAAGGTGTCTCGAAATGATTTGCCATCTCATGTTGACCTGGGGCGAGTGTAACTCACTGTGAATGAATTTCAACCACTTCAACACACATCTGTAAAGTAAATAGTTCTACTTTTTTTTATTATTGTGCTATTTTTTCAGTTGGGTGTCTCGATTTACGTCCCCAGCTGAGGTTTGAGGTCTCAGCGTGTTTCTGACCTGGTTCAAACCTGAACAGAAAGTGGGCCTTGTGTTTTAAACGGTGGCAGCAGAGAGCAGTTTGAACTTGAGCCCCTTTCGTGACACCTAAAAGCCTCAGTAAAGAAAAGGCAGTTAACCCACTAATCTGCTGTGTGAGGCCCCCAGAGAGCGCTGTTCAAAGGAAGCCGGGGCTTTGATTTTATTGTTGCGGTGGGCTATAAATGTGATATACTGATTATAAGCTACTGTGAACACAATGCACAGCAGATAATGTTGCAACTGCAGCTCATAAAGCTTTTGCTGTTAACCTTGAAGCTAATCTCACTAAAATGCTCGCGCTATTACTATAAATAGTCTGTCTTTTTTTTCCTTCTAAATCACTGTAGTATTGTTCGACTTTTATTATTCGCCCACTGAACTCGTGAATACCTGCAGTGAGACTTCTGTTTAGCTTGCTTTAAGAGAGATCTGATTAAACTGGCATAACATCAGCACTACTGTTGAATGATTAGCTCATATAAATGTATTATTATTGATTATTTTTTTAATAAAGGCTGATTAAATTAATCTAAAATGTAAACTAAGCACATCAGTGGTGGAGGACACATTACCACAAGTACTACCTTGTAAAAATGCTTAAAATGTTTCATCCATAATGTTAAAAATGAAAGTTTAACATTAAAAAAAAACTGTACTTAAAGTAAAACTAAACGCTCTCAATGTAGAAAAAAATCCATCTTGTAAAATAACTATTAGCTATAGCAAACTTCAAATCAAATATCAAGTGTATTCTTGCACTTGCCAAGCTGTCATTGTGTTGCCTGGTTAAATAAAGGTTAAATAAAATAAATAAACAAACATCCATCCATCCATTATCTACACACCGCTTAGTCCTCACTAGGGCCACGGGGGACTTAGGGTGAAGGCAGGGGACACCCTGAACAGGTCACCAGTCTATCACAGGGCTACACTTAGAGACAGACAACCAAGCACACTCACATTCACACCTACAGACAATTTAGAATCACCAATTAACCTCAACATGTTTTTGGACTGTGTGGGAGGAAGCTGGAGAACCCGGAGAGAACCCACGCTGCACGGGGAGAACATGCAAACTCCACACAGAAAGATCCTGGGTGTCCTCACCGGGACGCAAACCAGCGAACTTCTTGCTGCGAGGCAACAGTGCTACCAACTGTTCCACCTTGCAGCCCCATAAACAAACATATATATATATCATTATGTAATTAAATTTAGTTATGTATCCTATCTTGTAAAGTACTGACAAATGAATGTAGAGAGTCAAAACTACAGTATTTTCCTCTAAAATGCATCCTCATGGTGTAGAAATAAAACAAAAATAGTCAAGTAGAAATTCCCTAAATACCTACTTAATTTCAGAACTTGAATAGATAAGCTTAGCTTCATGACTGATGACCGATCACCTCCCTGATTGAAGCACGCCGTGAATAAATGAACTCGATGTTTGCACGAGACAAACGGATTAAATGATGTGCTTTGTTCTTTCTTCATTAACTCTGTAAAGAAAGTCATAACACGTCAGAAACAGCCTGCGGGGATAAACACTGTCTTCTTTTCTGACGTTAAAGAGCCCTGTAAGTGTGGCCCTAAAAATTCCTTGGAGAGATGATTCTCCAGACGCTTGGAAGTATGCTCCGTGTAAACAACCATCGTGGCCTAGACAGTCGTCCGACACTCTGACCATCTATGTAGAATATTTGCGCGCAGTCCAAGATGACAAGATGCTCAAGCTTTAGAGCACGAGGCCTGGAACAAAAAAAATCTCCTCATGGTGAAGTCAGGTGAAAACAGTGCTGTAACTTAAAATTACATAATGATTGAATGTTGATAAACCGTACTAAATTTGCCAACAGCATAAACACACATTAGTAGATCCTAATTAAATGATTATTAAAGTTATGAAAGACAGTTCTAGCCACTGAAAACTCGCTTCTTTTCAATATGTTAAATTTAAACTGGACATAAATTTCTCCTGACGTATCAGCTCATCGTGTGCTGCCCCACTGACACTGTTAATAAACCTCTGGATCCCTATGAAGCCTACCAGAGATCTATGGTTTCAAATGGCCCCAACAAAACATCTGTATTTTCCACTGTGTACATTTTTGCCCACTGATCTTGAAGTTTCTGGTCCTGACAAGCGGCCTAAATCACTCCCCGGAGCTTTAAAGGAAGCCACACTCAGGCCCATATTGGAGCCATTTCCTGTCTCTGGAGTGGGCAAAGGGGTGACCCTTGGTGACCCCCACATATAACCGCACATGAATGCACTCGCATACACACATGTGCGCACTCTTTTTCAGACAACACCCCCACAGAGAGAACTGGGGAAATCACTTACCACTGCACTGCAGTAAGTGAATTATAGAATCTCTCGTTTGCCTGCCACACAGCATCTCACAGGAGAATAATGGCTGAGAAAATATAATTAGATTTAATAGCCTGTGATATTCAAAAGCTCCGAGAAGGCTGAGAAAAAGCAGGATCACAATTTTGGAATCATACGTACAAGGGCTCGAAAATGAAGATCCTATCAATTTTCTCGCACTTTGTTGCAATAATAAGAAACCAGATAGTACAAGAGGCCGATCTGTGTGGAAATAATTGCAGAATGAAAGGTCACATCTGCGGATTTCTAAGTGGTTGGCATTGTTTCTGTGTTTCAGGCTGGTGTGAACTTGAGCGTCAGGGGGGAAACAGAAGCTCGGTGCAAATCATGGTGCGATTACGACAGCAGCGTCCTTGGCGAGGAGGGCCAGGTGGGTTAAATGAGACTGTGTGCCATACAGTAAGAACACCAAACAAGAAGGAAAGTGAAGGAGAAAGAATAATGAGGTGAAAATACGAAAGCGGCGAAATAATGTCTGTTTCAACATCTGCTCCAACTCTGCACAATGACGGGAAGTGCTTTGCTTCTGCCCCATACACAGTGACATGAATAATAAACATAACAATGACGCAATCCATCTACGGCTTATAATGCGTTTGACTACAGAGTAGCTTTACTCCCCAGCAGAGGCTTGAATACATGTATTGAAAGCGTTTGTATTTGGGACACAATCAGTCAGTGGACAAAGGAAGTCTTTTATCGCACGCGCTTTGGCTGAATGAAGTCGTTGTTTCAGGATCAGGCAGAGACACTTGAATGTTAGAATTTTAAGATCCAATCTTGTCCAAATTTTACAATCGGGTGTGGCTTTTTTTCTTGCAAGAATGAAAGCTGAAGCTATAGTTATCGCGATTACAATTTTTGTACGTTAACGTTAAAGAAAACAGTGTTGGCGGATTGTAATGATAAACCCTCACACCCAAATCTGAAACCTTTTTTTTAGTGAGCTCATTGTTTAGTTGGGAGGAGCACAATTTTAATGTGTTGGTTTACTCTAAGGGTTTTTTCAGAACTGAGAAACACCTCTAAAAAAAAAAACCCCACTGAAGGCAATCTGCTCAGCACACAGTTAACGATTATCTAGAAAAGGATATCTTTTCTTGCCATTGTACATGCACAACAAAATTGTGTTGATCAGATTTTTTAGCAGTAAAAGAGCCACATATTTCTCCGTGGAGTTGGTGGAGACCAAAAACAGAGCAAAAAGAGAGTGAATATTATCTGAAACACAGCTCTAAATGAATAACAGTGATCTCAAAGGCCCCTCAATAGCACAAAACTCCGTTATATCAGGTTTAAGAGTAAATATTGTGTAAATTTGCTACAGAATGGACACTACGAATGGGAGTAGCTCAAATGCAAATGTTATGTGGCCTTGTTTATATTATTAGTTTGTTAAAGTTAGCCCGTATTGTCCAAGAAAATGTACTTTATTGTATCCCATATATCAAATACAAGTTCTACAAAAATGGTTTTGGGTTTTTTTTTTGCTTATGAATTCAACTTTTTATTTCAAAAACAAACTGAAACATTTTCGTGGACTGGAAATAATACAAGGCTCTGCGTTAAGACGAAAATGAAAATTCTCGTTTTCTCTTTAGCCTCCACATTTGTGTGATCCTCCCTTTCCTCTCTTCTCCCTGCTAGATTTCTGCAGGAAGCCTTCAACAATAGGACCCTCCCGAGGTTCTGAAAGCAGCTGTAAGAAACTCCACACACACACACAGTGAAGACACACATGGGACCACGTTTACATTTGCACGTACACACACATGTCCAGTCTGCACAGAGAAAGTCAACACGCGGCCATCCATTTACTCCAACATTAAATAGAAGCTTCCCTTGTTTGTATGATGAGCTGACTTGACAGGAGACCCACATGGTTCATTCAGGTTTCTGATTAACGGAGACGGGAACAGCTGATGAATCAGCAACACAGCTGACCTCATGTGTAACATTTGGTTTATTTGCTCAGCAGAAGTGATGAAGCAACTCCAAGTGCCCCTTCTCAGTTTAAGACTAAACAACCAGCGGCTAAAAGTAACATGAATACATATACTCAAATATTGTAATTAATTTAAATTTGAACTGTGAAAGAAAAAATGTAAACATAAAAGTTAATATTCTGGTGGCTGGGATACCAACAAAAGAAAAAGAAAAAAAACTTTAAAATAATAGAAATCGATCTTCTCATAAAGATGATTAAAACACATTATGGAGCTGTAATTTAACATGAGATCATGTGTATTTATAAGACTTTTTAGTGTTTCATGAAGGGTATTTGCATGTGTATAACAATGAAATTATATAAAGTATACTGTATGATAATAATATAGATGGACAGGTAATGTCTGTAGATAATGTATGATGTATTTCATAATGATGAAAATGCATTCATTCAACACTTTTGCTTTGAAAACTTATTTAATTATAAAGGAAATCTCTCATTTAGCAAACAAATCTATGTAAAATTACACAACCAATACTTCTTTTTCTCTCAATTGTCTGTCATTGTATCTAATACTATAAATATATTAAAAAATTAAACTTAAATGTAAAAATTTGCATCTATTGAAAATCAATAGGAAATACTTGTGGAGTTACGTGAAATTTTTCTATTTCTGTCTTTTCATGGGGCAGCGTACATAAATTGTTAGTATTATATAGAATTTGTTTGCAAACAGTGGCTTATTTACACATCATACAGTTACAGAGCAACAGTATTATTTATTATTAAGGCCACCGTCTGAATCTAAGGACATTAGCTCTCTTTTAGCTCCGTTTTTGGTCCCTACCACCTCCTCCTGCTAGCTTTGTCTATTAAACAGGAGTAAAGGTTTTCTAAGAGCACTTTTACTGTAGTACCTGCTTGCTGTGGCCAAGACCAACACTATCAGAGCAGTGAGCATAAACGGAAAAAGAGTAATGAGCCATACAAATAAATAATGAGCCGAAACCTGGGGTAAAGGTCTGTACAGCAGAACAGGGCTTTGGCTTCAGTTGATAAGTCTCTGCAGGTTCATCGGCACAAGTCACTGCTTTCAAACTGTCCTTTAATGTAGTTATTAACAAATAAAACAAAACTATTTTAAGTACATAATGTGAACTCAGTCAAAACGATATTAGTGTCTGAAGAGTTAAAAATGTGTCGGTTCACTGCATATTTCGCCAGTTTCAGGTAATAATCCCAACCAGATGACTTCTCACGCTGTTCTCTAGCTGTGGTCAGAGGCCAATCGATGTTCACCCCAAAACATGAGATCTGCGGCAAAAGAAAGTCGAGTAAACGTGAACATGATGATGGGGCATGGAGACCTTATGATCTTAATCATCATCTGGTTGCATAGTGGGAGGTTGAGTGTTGCCGGGTCAAACACCGATGAGACACGACCATACAAGATAGTCCCACTGAGCACTGCAGACTCCACCTGAGGAGATGTGACCCCCTGAGAGCCTGAACTGGAGCAGTTTGTGCCCTTCTCAGCCTTCTGGACTCATAACCACCACGGGAGACCTGTCAACATGACCAAAGTTAAATCTGTCAAAACCTAACTTCCTCACAGTTATGACTTGAGAATTCATAAACAAAAAAAAGGGGAAACTTCCAACAACGCTGAAGCCACTGCTTTGGCTGCTGTCGCTTTTGACCTACATGATGTTTTACTCAGACAGTAACAGAATCTCCTGTTCACTGTATTTTACTGCTACATGTGGTGTCGTATTCCTTATGTGGGTGTGTTGCGGATAATTTTTTTTTTTGCTGACAGTGTTCAGGTTTGCCATCGCAGACAGCCAACTAGTAAACAACTTTCTTCCTGTTATAAGGAGAGCGTCTGGACTGAACGGTCAGACTGAGCTGGCAAAATAAAATGTAATAAAAGTCAGGAGCGTGGCATTAAAACAGTCACTATGATGTTACACTGAAACCATATGAGGGGAAATGGCATTAACTCACTGTTCAGTAGCTACAACAGAGAATCTGAATATAGGACACTATGAGTGAAACATACTCTCCTCTATACAAAATCTGTGACAAGTTTCAATCTTAGCTGTTGTTTTTTTCAATTTCATAGAACAATCAGCTTTGGAGTAAATGACTCAGTTAAACGGTGTAAAACACAAATTTCCTATTTTTTCTAGATAATACTGGAGCTTGTATCTGCCCTTGAATTATTACCCAGTAGCTGTGTGATCCACGTACATGTGATTTGCATGAAGTGATGTCTTTTAAAGTTGATAGTAAAATGATAAAGGCTTGGTTAATATTTTACATTACACTTACTATGTGCGTTTCAACAGTTGAAGGTCACCGGATATATAGATTCCTTCAAGGCATGACTCCAATACAAGAGACAAGGGGCAAAATCCGCAGTCGTGGTTGTCAAAGTTCAGCTGAATCTAATCTGTTCTTCAAGCTTAGGGTTATAGACAACACTGATACACAAATGGGAAATGTTGTATTCAAGTGGCTGCAACTTTGAAAAGTGGTTATTTGAAATGACTAAACCAGATTGCCATTAGTTTCGTCTGAACTTTAAAATGAGCAACAAGAACCTCTGATTTTGTTTCCATAACTGTATAGGGCTTTGCTATGTTGGATTTCTTTACTGTCACTATGAGGAAAAGGAACCAGTTTAATGTAAATACAATATTTGATTTCTACTGAGTTAAAACTTACTTCCATTTGTGCTTCATGTAATTCAACACATCCATCTTCCAATCACCATCTCTGGCCCGCAAAGTCGGTGAGCCTTTTTGACTTTAAGGTGCCGCACCGCTGCCGTGAGATCGTGAGAGTATAATTTAGTGTTTTTTTGTTGCGTGTCCTCGATAGATCAAAGTATTCTTGCATTTCAACCAGCTCCGAAAGTCGGTTCATGTAAAACAGACACGGACAAGAACAAGCACATGTGTTACTAATAATGTTAGTTCTGGCTCTGTTCCATTCAACTGTCCCACTCACAGCAGTGTGATAGGTTTGACTTTGTCATTTTTTTAGATTATCTTTCGGGCTTTTTTGTCCTTGTTATAGGGGCAACAGAAGAGAGACAGGAAAGAGGGGGAAAAGGAGGATAGCATGTAGAGAAGGGAATCAAACCCAGACTGCTGCAAAAAGGACTCAGTCTTAGTAAGTGGTTCCTTGAACTACCAGGCATTTTATTGCTTTTATTTTTATTATGTACACCTACACTTTTGTCAAAGCATCCTCCATAAAAATTTCCAAGACTTACTACTGCTTCCTTTTTGTAAAACAAAACAATATGCAAGCCTTCTCCATCATAATCAGTCCTCTCTGTGAATGTGCGATCTGCTTCTTTTCATGAAAATGCCCAAAAACGCACATTGAGCTTTGTCTCCAGTTAGTGGGTGGGCCCCAGCACACCCCTGTAAAGCTGCTGTCTGCTTCTTGAAATGTCACCGACTGCAGGGTTCATAGGTCAGTTGTTCCGTTCAAAACCAAATGGATGCACGCTGCTGGAAGCATGGAAGGCACACAACGCTTTCTTGTGTTAAATTGTGAACATAACTTCAGGAATCCCCTCCACACATGCGTCTCCTCCTGTGTCTGCCATGCTGTCATGTCAGATGTCACGCCAAGAAATGACTGCACCCTGAGCAGAATATGATATCCTCCAATCACAATGGCCGTGCGACATGCCAAGAATGCGATGTCACATGCTGGAAACAACTGTGCGCATGTGTACGCGCCTCCAGATATATGTCCGTTTATGTCCGTGTGCTTGGACAAAAGAGAAAAGTCATTATAGCAGCTCATTCCTCAACAGCAAGTACTAAAAAGCTACTCTGATTTTTGAGGGGAACTTGTTGTGAAACTGCCTGCAGGGAGGGACCACAGTACAGTTTTGGCACTCATCATTCTTCAAACAATTTAGTCCGCTGAGCGAAGCCCCACCAAATTTCCTGTATACTGACACCATGGGCTGGGGACAAACTTAGATGGAAATCACATTCCTGTCATTGTTAGGCACTCACAGTCATAAAAAACAGAAACATAATGGCTTTCACCTCTACTTCCACAACAGTGCAGCTTGTCAGAGGGCTCCGCTACGCTACTTTGACGCTGCACTGCTTTGACGTAAATATTAACATCGATAATATTCCTACAACTTGAATCCGAACATGCTGATGCTAAACAGGTTGATTGCTTGTCATGTTCACCATCGTCAATTAGTGTAATAGCATGTTAATGTTTGCTAATTAGCACGAAACACAAATTTAGAGATGGAGCTGATGAAACTTTAATCAGTACTGAACAGTGTACCAAAGCATTTAGTAGATGTTGAGAAGAACTAAATAAATAAAAAATGTAACCTTCTAGTGGCCTTAAAGCAACAGTCAAGACAAAACTTTATCTTGTTAATATCTGCACCCATTGCTGGAGGGATTATATCTCATCTGGCCTGTGAACGCCCCCAAGAGGAACTGGAAAATGTTGCCGGGGAGAGGAATGTTTGGAATGCCTGCGACCCGACCCCGGATAAGCAGAAAGAAAATGGATGGATCCAATAACTGTTGAATTATTTGTCAGTCTCATCGTGACATTTGAGGAAAAAATCAGGGGATCATTAGGATACATCACCTGGGAACCATGAGTGTTTTAGGTCCTGTGAGTGTTGTTGAGATATTTCAGTTTAGCACAATCGGACCAAACAACACTAACAGAAATACTTTTCAAATCTATGCACGCATCAACCTCTGCTTGTCTACAATTCTGTAGCTGATAGGAATATATATACTTATTTCAGTTACACGACAATTATAAATGAATGGTTAAAAGCAGGGATGACTTTAAAGACCGGGCTGCACGGTGGCCTGGTGAGGATTGAGCAGTGTGTAGATAATGGATGGATGGATGGATGGATGGATGGATGAATGGATGATGGATGGATGGATGGATGGATGATGGATGGATGATGGATGGACGGATGGTTGGATGGATGGATGATGGATGGATGATGGATGGATGGATGGATGGATGGATGGATGGATGGATGGACTTCAAAGACCCTCTGGTGAAAATAGGAAACTGCAGTCTTCCAATGGCAGCGTCCAGGACAGACTTCCAAGGTTTTATTCGTAACAAACCAAAGGAACCAGTTCTGTCTACTTGCAGGGTAATGCTTAATCTTTTTTACAATGTGTTTTCAGGTCAAACATGTATAGCTTTGTTTTTCCAATATTACAATTTGTTTTGCATGAATAGTTATACAATGTTGCAGCAGAGTCGAAGGTGAGCTGGTGTGATCCAACTGCAGTGAGCGGGCAGGTTTGATTTAAGATAGCGGCAGGGATAGATCCACACATTCTAGAGAAAGTAACGGTGTAGAGTTACATCTGAGCCATTTTAGGGTAGGATGAGATTCATTGGGGAAAAATACAACATATTTAATTTTGATTTAATTTTAGAGATTAAATCAACAACCAGAGTGGGACTTTAAAGCCTAAATATAAGTATACATAGACTTATGTTAGATCATTTTAAAGTTGCAAGACTAATCTCAGCAGAGAAGAAAGACTCACCATCACTGTAATGGAGTGCAGAAGTGTCCAGCGTATCTGTGGAAGACAGAGGACCAGTGGCCAGGCTGAAACTGAAACTCTCGCTCAGTGTTGACAGAGTCAAAGGGTCTCGACCCCATGTTGGCCCTCTGCAGAGTGAAGTCAGATCCATGTGCTGTCAGACAGTCAGAGGGGGGGAGAAAGGAGGAGGCTGATGAGACCTCTAATTGCTGTCCACAAGTGTCGCATTGTTGTTTCCTTGTGTGGAGACTGCAGGGTTACTTTGAAGATAGCGTGCTAATTGTTCCTCACATGCTTCCATTTAACCATCAGTGTCAATTAGGGAGCAGAGATTGATCAGCTTGCTCTTTGACACGTTTGTTGACCAGTGATGAATGCCCTTCTGCAGCTTTCTCATCTTTAGACTGTAGGGCGTTCCCTAAAGGGGGAAAAAAGTATTTCTGTAAAGTCCTGAATAAAATAATCAGTTCATGATGACTAAACGGTTGTGGCAATTCAGTGGAAACTTTAAAGTGGCAGAGTTTGTACTTCAAGGGTTCTGTCCAAAGACAAGACAGTGTCTGATACTCAGGAAATAAAGCAGAACAACTTGTCTGTTTTTATTATTTGAGTGTTGATGACTGTAAAAGCATTTACATTCTGACTATATGAGAATCAAAGAGAGAACAGTGCACGTGAGAAGAAGGAACAGTGAGGAACATGGGGGGAGTTTAAACTCTGAACTCCAGATATTTCCAGTTGCTCTCCTTGGTCTGGTTAATGTTAGAGTTCAGAACATAGTCAAAAGCTGTTCTCATCAAAGAGGAATCAGTTCGGATGGATCTGCTTTCTTTCACACTGAGCTGACACAGGACTCAGTTTTTTTTCCCCTTGAAGTTCTTCCTCAGTGGTCTTGCCGAGTCACGCTTTACAAGCCACCGGCCGCGCTGCCACCGCCGAAGGAGCAGCATGAAAAACGAGTCTTATCGTACACATTCACTGCCGTTGTGGTTTGTTCAAGATTAAAAAACGGTAGCAAAGATTGAGCTAAGTCATTTTGAGAACCAACACCGAGCCAACATGTCCATATATAGCTATGAGCTGATGTATTGGTCTTCTTATTCATATGACCCCTGACAGAAGAGGCAACCTTCAAAAGCAGAATTGGCTGCTGTAACCTCTTTTGGTTTTTAAACCTCCCCCTTTGAGTATCTTTAAACTTATGTGGTTACACGTTCACACCATAAAAACTGTGCTTCTCCTCACATTTGATCTATTACAGGAAATACTTAACACTCAAAAGAAAAAACAGGTTTGATTTGCTTATTTATTTAAAGCTTATTTATTGGAAATCCTGTGCAAAAAACTGGGCTGTGTAGAGTATAAAAGAAGCCAAAATCTACCATTCATAAAGGGTGCTATAAAGAGAGTTGTTCTTGCCAAATGTGAAATGTGAGAGTCTTTAGAGCTTGATATTAAGGACTGCAAGGATTAGTCAGCCTCTAATGATTTATAGTTTCTTTTAAAGCTGAATTAATTGAGCTTTTAGCCACATGGGGGCAGCAGAGAGAGAGCTGTAAACAAAACAAACTTATCAGCTTTAAAATGTGTTGTTTATTTGTTAAATTTATTGCAAAATGTTGCGTATGTGCACATCCAGCACAGCAACATTAGATGTCATGTCTCTGGCCACCTTGTCAAAAATCAATCTGATATTTGGTCTCCTTTATGCTCTGTTTTGGTCTCCACTATCCCCTCTTCAGCAGTTGTTGATGTTCAACAGCTAGTCTCTGACTGTTTTAACAGCATTCATTGGGTTTATCGGACACATGGTTGATGAGATCAGTGAGAATAAACCGAAACAATAAGCCAGACGCTAAAAAGCTCCATAGATCTGAAGGGAGCATTGGATTAGTCATTAGACGCACAGTCAGTATATTATGAACCTACGATTCCCGACACCCTAAACTCTGAACTGTATCACTGCAACATTATTGGCTTGAAAATATTAATACTGTCAGACAAACAACATTAAAATCTCAATCTACCTCTTTAGGACCAGTTTCCACAGTTTGATGTGTGTTGTTTGACTTGATTCTAAAGATGTATAGTGCTAGAAAATTGTAATATTTTGCAGTATGTTAGACATGCTGGAGGGTTTTTTTCAGCACACACACAACAGGCCTTATCAGAAGTAAGTTCCTCAGTCATGTCCCCTATATATTAGTAGTATGCGTACTAGTATATAATATTTCTCCAATGCAACAACTCTGCTATAAATTCTACTTTTACAAAACTTGCTTTCATTTTCACTTGTAGCTGATATTGTCCAAAGGGGTTCACTCGTGTGTTAAATATAGTCTCAAATTTCCAGGAATCATGTCAGTTTTCAATGCAGCAAACAGTGAAGACCATAGAAAGTATATGTTTACTGCGAGCTGTCATCTACCTTCACCGTAAGCACTATCCTCTTGTATACATTACAGATTCCTCAGATGCTCACTGGAAATAGCTTTCACTGGAGGGGAACGCTTGTTATTGAGGGGGAGCGAGTCTCCTGCTTGGCTTTAGCGTGAGCCAGCGATTGACTTAGTCTGCCCGGGAATATTGTCTGTCACACTTTATGAACGGAGCTAATTTCCTTCACTTACAGGGATTCGCTGTGTCTGAGATGCACAGTTTGTCTTCATTACCTCAGTGGGTCTATATGCCACAAAAAGCCACTCAGACCAGCTACTGAGTCCACAATACGAATGAAAAAAAAACTATTCAAGCAAAGTATCGGTGCAACTGAATCAAGATGCCTTTGATTCATTAGGGAGCCAGAGAGCTTTGTTTCTCCTACACTCCTAATGCGCTCTTCCTGTCTGTATGTATACAGGCAGTTAAAGAGGAGAGAGAGAAGAAAAACACATTAGAATAGACTTCCAGGCCTAATAGAGGAATATAGTATGTCAGAATGAAAGGCAGGGGACGGAGTAGCAGGGGAGGAAACTGTGTAGGGGTCACAAATGAAACCGTGGAGTACCATTAGTGAACCCTCTATACATTGTTACCATGAGAAAAGAAAGCAATATGAGCGGGCCGAGGCATGTAAGAGGATGAGGAAAAGGAGGAGGGGGGGGAGATGGGTGGGGAAGGGTATGTTGCAGCGAGGAAGTGCATGGAAACTAATCAGAGTCTTCCTGAGTCTCAGTCGGAGATATCTGCAGGGCTGAAGACAGGAAGGACTCCTGTAAACTGTCTGATTCACTGGGAGTTCCTGAGATTCTGTCTGATACAGATCTGCGTCTGCATATTTAAAGTGTGCATGTGTTGTATTTGTTGTTCGTTGTGTAGTCTCGTAGTTTTCCTCTCCCGTGTGGCGCGTTCCAACGGATGTGCTCGTATGTTAAATAACTCATCCTGCATGCTTGCGGATGAGATGTTCTTTATGTTTGTGGGTCTTTGTATATAAAGAGATTCCTAATATTTACAAGCAGAAATGGAGAAGGTGGTTCTGTTACTCAACTAGTGAGGAAATAGATACCATCGTGCAGGTGTGCATGACTGTATGTGTTTGTGTGGGTTGCAGTGAAAGAGTATGATGTTGTGAGTAGTAAATGTTCACATGAGAGGGAGGACAACTGCAAGAAGGAGAGCAACAAAAGGCTGTAGAGTAAATCGAAAAGCAGACAATAACACAAGACGTCAGGTCTGAGTCTGAAATTGTAGTTTCTAATATTGTTGTAGCAGATAATTACAACAGTGGATGTGTCTGAAAGGGGGTTTTTATGGCAAAAAATAAAGTTTGCACACTGTCCTCGGCACTCACAGTGATAAGCTTATGAGACTGTGTTAGTAATTTCAACAAAATCAATAAAACAATATCATTTTATGCTGAAGTGGCAAAGCTGCTGCAGTAATTAGGGCACAAACAAGGTATGTTTATTACAAAGCAACGTAGTCCATGTAGGGAGGAGGTCGGGGTGGATGGATAACCACTGTTCACAATTGTATCCCCACCTGAACCAAGTAGTTATTATTGTATTGTTGTATTTATTATTGTTTTATTATGTGATTTGTGTTTCCAGTCGGGGCTGCAAAATGGTGCAGTTAGTAGCATTGTTGCCTCGCAGCAAGAAGGTCGCCAGTTCGCGTCCCGATGAGGACACCCGGGATCTTTCTTTGTGGAGTTTGCATGTTCTCCCCGTGCAGCGTGGGTTCTCTCCGGGTTCTCCGGCTTCCTCCCACACAGTCCAAAAACATGTTGAGGTTAATTGGTGATTCTAAATTGTCCGTAGGTGTGAATGTGAGTGTGCTTGGTTGTCTGTCTCTAAGTGTAGCCCTGTGATAGACTGGTGACCTGTCCAGGGTGTCCCCTGCCTTCACCCTAAGTCAGCTGGGATAGACTCCAGCCCCCCACGACTCTAGTGAGGATTAAGAGGTGTATAGATAATGGATGGATGGATGGATGGATGTTTCTAGTTGAGGCATCAGATGACAAAAAGCAATGTGTCCTTTTAGACAGCACACTTAAGCAACATGTTTTGTTTTGTATGTTCTGCATTCATGGCACAAGCACCAGCATTAAGATCTAACACATATGAAGAGTTCATTTGCAAAAACAGATCACGCCATCTTCACAAACCTTCAGAAAATCCACTTTTCCATCGTCTAACTGAAACAATATCAATCAAACATAAGCTATCTCTATTTTTGTCATGTCATTTCTATTGAGTCAAATCTACTCAACTTCAGTTTGATTGACATTATCTCAAGCAAACAACAACAAAAGAAAATTTCTGAAAATCTACAAAAATGGAGTTATCTGTTTTTGCAAATGAACTCTTCATATAGAGAATACACACATCTCACAACAATGCCCTAATCTTTAACAGGTAACCAACCTGAACTGTAACACAAAACAATATGATAAACATATCAAAATTTATCAAGACATTTTTAGAAAAAATCTTAATAATAACAACAAAAACAAAGAAAATGTAGAAAATAAATATATCTTCTGGATTAGGCACTTTTTTGGGAGTTTTTCCAGATGTTTGCAGTTCATTTCTTCCACAGACTCAGAGCTACTGTAATGGTAGCTGTAGCAATTTGTGCGTGAGCTAAATTATCCCAGAATGGTTGGCTATCGATGAATGGTGGTTACTCAGGTGTCGGCTGGCATTTGAAAGGTAAATACTGGTGGTTTCTAAAGTGTAATGATGTGGCTTCCGACTAGTAATTAGCTTTAGGAGGCTCATACTGCTGGCTTTATCCCCAGCAGTTTTATATGACTTCAGTCTGCTTTCGGGGGATTTATGTGTTCTGCTTGTTAACTATTTCAAGATGAGATAGAAAATAGAGCAAAATTGTTGAGATTTGGTGCAAGGATATTAGGAGCACGGAGACTTTATTACAGGATTACGGCCAAAACTGTGCAAATACTGCAGAGAGTGTCATGTAAGTGAGCCTGTTTGCTCTTAAGATGATGTGTTCGACCGGAAAACTGTTTTTTGCATTATAGGGTAACACTACACTTATATAGTTGGTTGTAATCAACGATCTAACTTGAGGGCCTCCTGAACAAACACCATCCAACACCCTGTAATAATCCCTTCATAATCATATTGGGATTTTTGTGAGTTCTCTCCAGCTGTTGGCCTCTGAAATTGGCACAACATTTTAAATATATAACCCAGTGCTCATTGTAATCATATGACTCCTCAGGGGCTGAATAATAGTGGGAATAAACTTTATTTGTATAACACCTATTAAAAACAAAGTGACAAAGAGGTTCACAACGAATAATATTGAAAGTAAAAAGACCGGAACTTATGATATAGACAAGATAAAATAATGTAAATTAACAAAACAATTACCATCCATTGAGGAAATGCCAAATGATGTAAGTTTTAAGAGAATGTTTTTGATACTGACTTTGCCTGAGGTCTGGCAGAAAGTCCCACATCTGAGGGGCCCAAACACCTTCAGTGACAAATCAGGAATTATTAACCATGACTCAAGCAACAGGCTCATAGGGAGTTAGCAGATACATCGACAGGAGCCAGATTTTTGATATCATGCGGTCACTTCTCTTTGTATGTTAAAAGTCAAGCAGCCGTGTTTTCAATCAGCTGCAGTTGTCGGATGTTTTCTTCTGCTGCTACCAGAGTAAAGAGCATGAATGACTTGTTCGTTCCAGGAACTGAGCTACTGGCCTCGTTTGTGTGGCCAAACAAGCGTGTCAATCGTAATTTGTTTTTCTCTTCTGAAAATGTGAGTGTTTTCTCTTTGTCGCTCATTAACTGAGCTACGAACTCACAGTGAACAACAGAGCAAAGTCTAATATCACAGCTGTACTTCCATCATTGGCATTATGTTCATTTTGGTGTCAGATGAAGATGTCAAAGACTGACTTAACAACGCCCGTCATCACTGAAATCTGCTGTATGTTGTTCTGACATCTTTGAGCTGCAAGGTGCCAGAAAATGCACCATAAAAAACCTCTGTAAAAAACAAACTATGAAACAAGGGTGGGTACATTTTTAAAAAAATATTGCAAATATCTATAAAATATTTATATTTTTAACTGATTTAAATACAGTGAAACAATGTAATGTGATGTTGATGGTCACACATAAAAGAACAAATTAATGTTTTGTAAAAATATAGATTTTAATATGGCTGTTCTGTACAGCTTTGGTCTGTTTTTTTGTTTGTTTGGTGTTTTTTTTTTTTTACAGTCAACATGTAAATTTATACTATTTTCAATGGGAGTACTTATTCGTAATATAAAATAAAATTTTACAACATTTGATTTTTAAAAAATCCTTAATATACTATTTTTTTCTTGCAAATAACTAAAATAAATATATGTAAAATATTTTTGCTGATTTTTACTACGTTAAAAATGTGTTATTTAATGGGACAAAGAACAAATTGTTGTTTATAAAAATACAGATAACTTTTTTAAGGGTTAACATGTAAATTAGCACTGTTTCCCCCAGTTATTTTACTAGTTATAACCTGTAATTTAACAAAACAGAGAAAATCTGTAAAATAACACTAAATTGTTTAAATGAAATTACAGGTAAAAAGTCCTACAAAACGTTACTTTTTTGGAAAGTTTATGTGACAAAAAAGTTAGATAATGCTATTGATAGAGTGTTTTTAATCAAACATCAAATGTTTGGACAGGAACTCATTGTTTTACCTAAAAAATAATAATAATCAAAGCCTTTCTTTGGCACATTGATGACTTCTTCATAACCGTATTGCTCGAATACCACCTAAAAGATCATAAAATTAGCGACTAACGAGTTGCACAGTACATGGTGGGAAACAACTGACATCTTTCAGGTGCTGCACACTCACATGTTGAAACGTATTTTTAATATATTACACTAGCCCCAACTTTCAGCACCACAGCTGGTAAATGAACACGGACCTCTGGGAAAAGCATTACTTATATGGAGGGCCAAGTGCCAAAGAGGCCAATTTTACTATATTTATCGAGAAGCAGGAACAGCAGTGTTGATGTTTCCACAAAATCCCATTTACGTCTCATTCTTCCACAGTTTTTTGAATGTTCACAGGCTGTCACTCACACTTGCAATCAAAACCTAAAGATCTTCAATTGAATCTTTGACTTTTACTGTTTAAATGTGAACATTTTTAGAAGAAGGAACATTTTTTCCCTCCATATTGGGTGCCAAAGATGTGTTTTCACACCATGACACCTCCTTAAACTGGCCAGATTTGTGAGGAACTTTTACCCAATCACACTGTTGTTCAGTTATGGCTCAATTATATTATGAATTTGGGTTATGAAAACAATTCCAGTGAAGGATCAGCTGTCACAGACTGAATCCTGAGTGTTGGACTGAGTCTATTCTGGTCTAACCGTTCAGTTGTGGTCTTGTCTCCAGACATCAGTGTGCTGCTGTTATTGGACTGCTAAGATTTTCCCATGCTGGCAGACCAAGCCCCCGCAAACGTAGCTTATAAGGTCCTGTGCATGAGTGAACTCCTTACAACTCTCCCACCCGCCTCCTTCCTCCTCCTCCTCCTCCTCCTCTTCCTCCCTGTTTCTGTTGGTGCCGCTCAGCTCAGAAGACGCGCAGTGGACTCGACCTCATCCCGAGCAGTGCAGCCGGTTTTCAAAACAGGACTTCATACTGTAAAAACTGTGGATGCTGC
The DNA here is from genome assembly GCF_000690725.1 of Stegastes partitus. Taxonomy (NCBI): domain Eukaryota; kingdom Metazoa; phylum Chordata; class Actinopteri; family Pomacentridae; genus Stegastes; species Stegastes partitus. The sequence continues at coordinate 142,254 of NW_007578486.1, forward strand.
GGCTCAGGAAATGCCTTGTGGACTCTTGGTAGTCATTTAGCGAATTTTGTTTTGCTCCTCTGAGGAATCTGTGTTTATCTGAGCAGCGAGCGGGAGAAGTCCGTGGAATAACTGAAGCTGCAGGACACGAACTGGTGCGTCAGGATGCTCTGGCTGCGGCAACATTTCACTTTGACAGCAGTGGCAGTTGTTGGTGAGTAAAATCTAAAACGGAATCAGACATTTCTGCTGGTTTCCAGACAAAGTAATCGATGACAGACGCGGAGGGCGCGCTTAGTGCCACGCCGAGGTCTCCAGCGCATCTTTGCGCACACGCCGGACATCAGCTTAGATCATGGCAGTCTGCATAATTGACGACTAAGCAGCTAAAAGCATCCATTAGGTGTGTCACTCCACGTTGCCTGCGCGCCCCGTTAAAAGGTGGTGGCACCACAGTGTCCTCGTAAACTGCCCCTAAATACTTTCCGTCCGTATTGCCCAGATGTTACTTATTCTGACTGAAGGGGAAACCGCAGCGCACTTAATTGTTTCTACGTGCAGCGGCTCGGTCTCAGAAGCATGGCACAGCCTCATATAACGGGAGACATTACAGTCTGTCAAACTGCCGCTCTAATTGAATGTTGCGCATGCCAGTGTTTGCGCAGCGGTGCCAAAGGCTTCCTGGAAAAGTGTCTCTGCAGCGTCATGGATTCATCTTGTTTCTGCAGAAACTGTGTTTTGCAGACCTTGTGAAACATCATCATCATGTGAAATCATGTCACACACCCTGTGCTAAAACAAGGTTCTGGATGAGTACTCATTAGGTGGTAATTTGTAGGAGGTGGAGTGACTGTTGAGGTTCTGTGTCAGTAATGGATATCTGCGTTGGGGAGTCCCTCCGGTGATGCTGCGCCCTCAGGATCAGCTCCAGAGCAGCAGTGGTGAATTAACTTCTAGGTCAAGTCCAAGTCGTTCAAACATGACGGAAAGTACCGGCAAAAGTTGAGAAGAGAGACTCTCATCTGGGTTTCGAGCAAAGCAAACAGTGTCTGTCTCTCTTTAATTCTCAGATTCCTTCGCTTACATGTGATACTGGCTTGTGATGGTCATTAGAGAATTGAGTTAGAGATAAATGCCTGTCTGTGTGAGCGCAAAAGGATCAGTTGGAGCTCGTTTTTGCAAATCATTATCATCCAATCATTACATCTAGAATGAAGTCTGGGTTGTTATTTATTGCTCTGTGCCCTCAGTGTGGCTCCTGCCGATTATCAAACACTGATCTTTGGCTCTGGGCACATTCAGGCTGATTGTTTGTGAATGATTGCTGTTACTTAACCAAGTTGTTCCTTCTCGTGTCCCGTCCTGCACAGCCCTACTGGATGTAGCCTGAGCTGCTGGAGAATGACCTCAGTAGGTTTACGCAGGGCTGGAAGCTCGCTGCTTTGAGACCATACTGGGAGATCCCGTGTTGTGCTATCGGAGCTCCCTCGGCCTGCCTCAGAGGCCCACATGTGGTTATTGTAGTGGCAGCATTTAATCTCTGTAAATTCCATACGGAGATGGGCCTACAGGTGGTTTGAGTTTGGTACTGTGGAGGAGAGGGGCATCTGGCTTCAATCAGGACGTGTCAGAGGGGAATGACCAAGCTGACTAAGGACATGAGCAACATGAACACTTATACATCACACTGAGACAGCAGCTAATTACCATTTGCGTTACTGATTATCCTTCTTATTGAATCTGTATAATGTAAGAAAAAAGAGCTGACATCACAAGATCCCAGAGTTCAAGATGATGTTGTCAGATTCTTCAGTTTGTCTGACAGGATAGTGGCACCAAATGTGAACCATCAAATGTGATACGTTTGCTTAATGAATGACCAAATTAACTTAAAATGAACCTAAACTAAAAATGAAACTAGAAATCATTAGAAAACATGTTAATCTCCAGTTCATTTCAGTAAAATATCGGAAAATATTTTTTAAAAAAAGCATCAAACAATCACCTCACAAAGATGCTTTCAATTGACAGCTCTGTTTGTCTGATGAATAGTGAAAAAAACACAGAGAGTATGCGGCTAAAAGTTGAATAAAACAGGAGAAAGTAGCAAATCCTCACATTTCAGAAGGCGGACAAGTGAAGTATTGCTGATTAGGGCCGCGTCTACTCGTGCCAACCAATAACTCATACTTGCATCATCACTGCGATATTCATTGCAACAGACCACTTACAATGGAATGAAGAAGAAAAATCATTTGATTTACAGTCAGCATTTGAATTCCTGACCTATCAGATGGAGCCCTGGATACACAGGTCTTCCATTGACACCATTTGGACGGTTGGATGAAGCTCCAAGCCTTCTGTCAGCTGCGCTCTCATTAACTGGTGTCAGTTTGGTGGCAACTGTAAGCTTCAGTAGATCTTAGAGCATCCGGTTGGTTCGTGTGATGTTACAATAGCTCTGCTAAATAAGGTGCCCTGAACTTATATCATCTTAAAATCAAGCCTGAAGCAGACAGAAAGCCAGAGGAAGGAGGCCAGTACTGGTGTTATATGATCATTCTTTCTTTTTCCTGTTACTAGCAGCTGCATTTTGAACCCCGCAGATACTGAAGAGATGACTGTTTGAGGGCCACACAAAGCAGTCATCTCTTCCTGGCATGATATGACGCAAGCATGCAATGTGCCATAACATTGTTCAATATTACAAACTGCAGAAAATATTGAAGTGTGCATGTTAGCTACACAGTTCCAACAATGCCAACAAAGACCCACTGAATCACATATGGATGGATCCAAACTCTCTCAGTCCTAAGGAAAATAAGATGAAGTGTATGTTTGGTTGGCGGGATGTTTCGGATGACCCTCTTGACCTTTTGGTTTCATACAGTTGAGCTTTGGTAAGAAAATAAATAAATAAATAAATTGGAGCGATCATCGATAGCTCCTTCAGGTTTAACAGGCAGATCAGCTCAGTGGTCACAACGACTGTAGTTTTTTCAGAAAAAGATTTTAAAGCCAAGGGGAAGACATTTCCTTGGTGGTTAGCACTGTTGCCTCGCAGCTAGAACATCCCCGGTTCGCGTCCTGCTTTGGACACCCGGGATCTTTCTGCGTGGAGTTTGCATGTTCTCCCTGTGCAGCGTGGGTTCTGTGCAGGTTCTCTGGCTTCCTCCCACACAGTCCAAAAACATGCTGAGGTTAATTGGTGATTCTAAATTGTCCGTAGGTGTGAATGTGAGTGTGCTTGGTTGTCTGTCTCTAAGTGTAGCCCTGTGATAGACTGGTGACCTGTCCAGGGTGTCCCCTGCCTTCACCCTGAGTCAGCTGGGATAGACTCCAGCCCTCTGCAACCCTAGTGAGGATTAAGCGGTGTATAGATAATGGATGGAAGGATGGTGAAGACATTTCTCTCTCCCAAGAACTTTGACAAAGTCATTCATGCTTTTATTCATCGATCATTATTCCCCTGAACCTAAAGGTGACATGATCTAAGTCTGATTGTTTTGCCCAAAAGTCAAAGAATTGAAATTCAGTTTCTGACATAAGAGAAAAAAAAAATCCCCAACACTTATCAAAACAGCAGATCAGCCAAGTATTTACACTTCTTAAAGCTCTCTATCGTTCCTCCTTGTCCTCTCTGTTGACCTTGTGACTGATGCAAACTGAAGCTTTTCTTGTAAACTCTTCCCAACATGCAGAACATCGTGGAGATCCGACACAATGAGGTGTTTGTGAGAAACTGCCACAGGACATTTTGGATTTCATATAGCTGGGCAACACAGCAGAAGCAGCCTTTAATGACCTGTTATTTGATTGCTAAGTGATAAATTTAACGAAAGCTATTTCAGGGCCTCGGCTTGGTTGGTGCTTTTACTGTACTGCAGGCATCACAAGGCGTTTTCCAAATAAATTCAGCAGATGTTAATGTCGATGATGGAGAGAAGGGGCGAAGGGTGAGTCGAACACGAACAGATTTAGATTCCCCAACATTCCTCTGAGCACTGGGGTGCTTTTTTTTCATGCAGTTTCCCACATCTCAGATTTGGGAATTTGTCTTTTCCCTACATTTTCTTCAGCACACGGAACGCTGCAGCAGCTGACCAGGGAGGACGGTTAATTCACTGAAAGCTGTGAGGTCAGGGGATGCAAGTCTTCAGACATTATTGAATTTATGAGCTTGGCGAGACTTTGTGGTGAACCCAGCCATCTCCGTCATTAGCAATATGTCTCCTCCTCCTCCTCCTCCTCCTCGTCTTCTATACTCACTGTTGTATCTTTCATTTGAATCAGCTCTCTCCCTGGGTTGTAGCAATCAGCACTAATCTTACATAAACTGTCTGCTGGCAGGGGCACACAGATTCTATAAGACGCCGAGTAATTAGGGTTGGATTCTGTTTGTGTTGTGTCTTCTTCTGCACCTTTTAGCCTCCTTTTTTTTTTAAACCAGCCAGATATAAGTGTTACCTAAAGTAATGTCATCGCTGCTGCACACTCTGAAGGTGTGGCAGGAAATTACAGTTTGTTGTCTTGAGGTAAATGTGGTGAGGAAGCTCAGGAACATGAACAGATAAGGAGCGTCTTTTTGCCTTTACTGTATAGGACAGTGAAGAGAGAGACAAGAAAGTTGGGGAGAAGAACTTGCGGCAAAGGGCCATGTTTGGGATTCGAACCCATGGCCGCTGCATTGGGGACTACAGCCCCTGTACATGGGTCGCCAGCTCAACCAGTTGAGCTGTAGCGGCGGCCCATAAGGAGCATCTTTAACACTTTCTGTTTCAGTTAATGTGATCAATTTTCATTATTTGAACAACAATATCTTCACAACCTCTAGATTAATTGCTTTTAATTTTGTGGACAAATTAATGCTACCCAGGAGGTGAATCCTGCCAACTGCGGTGATCTCCAGACTTTTCCCTCAGCATCAATATAAAGCTGGTTGGTTTTGATTAAAATGTCTTCACAACAACTGGATGAATTACCATGAAATTTTCTACACACACCAGACTATGAATACTTATCATTTTGTTTGGTGATTTCCTGACTTTCTATCTAGTGCAACCAGGGATGCTATGCCACTAAGTTAGCATAATGGTGCTTGTTTTTGTATGGTGACTTTACCCAAGAATAAGGTTGACAAGGCATTTTTCTCCACTGTTATACTTCCACTATGCACTATGCAGTTTCTCAACACTTCCCTTTAATTGTGCAATGATACGACTGGCTTTCCCGGTTCAGTGTTACTCAGTGACGACTAATAATGAGCTGGCTGCTACAGCGACACTCACCATATTTGGAGATCTGGGAAAATTCTATAGTACCGATTATGACATTTCTGGTATTGCGACACCCCTACATAACATCATTAAATCAGTTGTTTTGCTTGTATATGTCACTGATTTTTAGCAAAATACCTGCGAAACTAATGACACTGACAGCCTGAGCTGTATTTGTGTTCAAGCAGAGATGTTTTAAGGTTTTCCACAGTCTGTTTGTCTGTTTGCAGATAGCTCTAAATACTACAACAGCTGCAATCCTGTGCCACAGTCAGAAAGCTTTGTTGTTGCAGTCTGAACAAAATTCTCAGCCTTATCTGACACTGACTAAAAACAACGATTTAGAACCGTTTCCCACAAACAGCAGTGTTTAGATTAGTAAGAAAGTCAGTTACCAAAGAAGCAGAACCACCTTTTGCGCTGATTGAACCAGACGGATGTCATTAACATGTTCTATTTCCTACCCTGGATACCCAGAATATATTTAATTCATGCTTTAAGTTAGTAAGAGTAGAAATAATCAAGTCCTGTTCCTCTAGATGACAAACACATTTCTGTTTTCTGTCAGAAGAAGCTCATGTGCTCTTGACAGCTGCAGCATCCTGCTCAGTTAAAGAAATAATGTGGGGATGTAATAAAACTTAAAAGTCTGAGAGTCTTGAAAGTCTTTCGAGTGAACCTTTGCGAAGACACGACCGTGCAAGTAGCACGTATTTCTCATGAACTTCTTTCCTGGCAGTTTGTGGTTTATAGTGTTTTTATCTGATCGCAGGTTTTCTCAGAGGGATGATGACAGACTAACACCTACCTCATGGTTTACATTTCCAGCGTGACAGTCTGTGACCGCTGACGGTGGTTCAGAGTGATCTGCAGGCACGACGATCTAAGCTTGTTTGTTTATCAGATGTATCAGAATAGTTGTGAGAATGGATTTCAACACAGTGCATCTTGACATTGTACATGCATTCAAACACACTTAGATTTACAGTAAAAGGACAGATTCACTCCAGAATGTGACTTGTAAATGAACTGTAAAGATTGAGTAAAGCCTCCTCAAACTGGAGTCTACTTCATAACATTTTCTGTGCTTTTTAATTATGAAAATCATTGGACTGATATTGTTGGCTAATATATGCCTGTCAAGGATATATATCGGTATTAGCATATATGTTATAAGATATGAAACCTTACTTAAAACTGCTAGAAAATTACAAAACAATGACCCTCATTTTTTACCCTTTTGTTTTTTCCTCCCAAATATTCCTCTAACATGCTTCAATATTAGACAAGAATAACTTCTGGTGTTGGATGTGAACTGCGCCACCTTGCAGCCCAGCTCCTCCAAGTCTCTCAGATCATCTACTTATTTGTGATTAATAATTTTGACATTTGTGAAGAGATCATCACACATACTGTTTCCCAAGATCAACTGTTAACTCCAGGTTCAACTCCAATAAATGTGTACTTCACCTGTATGTATGCATGTGCTGTGCTTACTAAGGGACGTGCCATTGGTCCAGTGGCTAAAACACAGTTTATAACTGTAAGGTCTCCTCTTTGATTCTCACTGTGGTGGTGTGTTGCACTTTATAGCTCTTGTTATCTCTTCGCGCATTTCCTTCCCTTCCTGTCTCTGCTACTGTATCACTGTTTAATAAAAGCATTTATTTTTAACCACAGGACGAGAATTAAAAGTAAGGTTTCTCATGCAACTAGGCAACATTTCTGCAAACACACTCCATATTTAACTGAAAACTTTTGTGCAACTTGACCTGAAACTACAATTCTCAGAATACACTCTTCACACAGTATTGAGAGTTATTCCCAACTGTAGGCTTCACAGTCACAGAGAGGCCAACGTGCACCAAGAATGCAACCCACAGAGCTTAACATCACACTAGTTGATTGGTTGATCCACAGGCTGTCAAAACCCAACATGCTGGGGCCCCTTTGGACAAAATTGAAACAACTGTGTATCATGTGTGTGTTCAGATTTGACTGAGTTTTGACTCTTAGAATGAGCACTTCATTCTTAGTTGTACAGTTTCTTGCAACCACACAGTTTCAGTGCATCCAATGCTTATCTGTTTCGCTCAAAATCTTTACATGATTGTAAGAAACTGCCTCTGAACGCCTCCTATATGTGCTCCCATTAGAGAAACATGTTGTGTTCAGCCTTTAGTTGCTTTTGGTTGAACCTGTATGAGGCAAATTTTTGGGAGTAATTAGTAACAGATATGAATTACGATACAAAATAGTTGTAAAATATTGTAAAACCCTGTGAGTTTTTAACAAAATATTAATATGCTGGCATTTTTAGGGCCCGAGCACTGACTCTATTGGAGTCCAAGGAATTGTTATTCTTCTTAAGGGCCTAAACATACTCAAGAACTCATTAAATTTGCACTCACATCAGAATTGGTGAAAAATGTTATATTTTATGGGACTTGTGAATGTGGGTCTCAAAATGACTCCATGGTGCCCACCCTACAAAATTTGTAACAGCTACTACGAGCAGGACGTTTCACCTACAGCCACAAAATTTAGTAGGCATGTGTAGTACATCAGGGCCCACAAAAAAGCCTCTTGGACCCATACCCTAAACCCAACAGGAAGTCCACCATTTTGAATTAGCTGTGCAATTTTTTGTGATTTTTGTCATATTGAAGAGCGAACTCTGCCTAAGGGTTAACTCTTTCAGGCCTCAAATTTGGCAGCACATACGACAGGGCTTGGTGATTAAAATTTAACAAAACGCTCCGCAAAAGTCAAAGGGCGTGGCAATGGCGACCCTCTGAGTTGTGATCATTCGCCATCAAAGAGGACACGTATCTGCACATGCTCCAATCTGCCTCAAACTTTACATGTTGGATCTGAGTCCTGCCCTGATGACATTCTCATGCCAATATCCATTCACAGTCATAGCGCCACCTGCTGGCAACAGGAAAGGACGCATTTTGCACTTTTTGTTTTTGCTGTTAGTAGCCAGTTGACCATATTAACCTCCAATGTGGTTAGGGCTATGGTCAGGTGATTGTCACTTTGCCCAGAGCACATTTCTTCTACAACCCTGACATGCACGGCACCTTGACAACTGACTTGACTTGTTGTGTGGTACTGTTTCTAATTCCATATCAGTGAATAGATCTTGTAGGTCAAACAATGACATTTGTGTTGCCTCTGAGGTAAAACGTGTTTCGTGAGAAATGTTCACTACAGCGCCCATCATACAGGAACTGAAACTGCAAGATTTGCCAACAGCGAATATGTGCCTGGTTTGAGTGTCTCTCTGTGCATGCAGCACGCTTCTGCAGCAAGTGGAAGTCACAGTGTGAACTTGAGTTGATACTTTAGCACGTGAAAAACAAAAATGACAGCGATGCATGAAGCACGATGTGGCAGCGTTCAGGTAAATGTAGAAAGATGTCTGTGAAATTGTCCGAGGCTGGCTGGTCATAGCGGCTTTTAGCTGCAAGTGTTGCTGCAACTGCAAACATTTAGAGAGGAAAGTTTTGGTGGACTGCTTATCTTATCAAAGTTATCCTTCATTTACATGGATTTCATTACATTTTTTGCGCCTATTTACATCTGTTGAAGGTCTCAGGCAACTTAGAGCCAAACGCAGCGTGCAGTGGATGAAAGGGCGGCAAGCGGATCGGACAGTTTATCATATGGCTAAAGTATGCTTGAAACAAACAGATTCATATGCCTGATAACATCTGAAGTGGGCCGGCACATCCCCCTCATGGCTGCATCCCATTGCCTCACTAATCTCTCACAGAAATATGTGTCTTTTGCGGGTCTTTGTTGTAGCGATGAAGTGGATCATATAAGGACAGTTGTAAAGGCTTTGATACAGGTTTTCATAGTGTTGGGCTCAATTCTGCATAAAAGCTGATATAAATAGTCATATGGAGAATCAATAAGGGCACTTTATGGAAGTTTAAACCCTGCTAGCTGCCGTGTGAAGTCACTTAGATGAGCAGTGTGTGTTTGGCCTGTGTGATGAAGCTAAAGCAACAACATGTATGTAAGATAAAAAGTCAACACCAGCTGCTTACATGAAGCCATAGATCAAAGATGGGAAGAATCTATATGAACTCAGATCAATGGTGTCATGCATCTGTGCTTGCAGGCTGTATGATAGTATCCCCTTTCATCAGTTGACTTCTTGTAGCTATTATACAGCTGCGGTGATGATATAAATGTTTGGTTTGGAGGCACTGAAAACACACAAGTGCCTGTTGACTGGGTCATAAGAGGCTCAAATTAATAGTCGTTCCAAATCGCTCCTCGCTCCGGCTTCTCAGAGGTGAGAATTCACAGCTTTTCTTTGTGTGAAAGTGAGTATGTGACGTTGAATATTTGGGTATGTCGTTGGAAGAAATGTTCAATCTGAAGGCGTCTTCTTTGTCCAGGAAATGTAACTGATTTATGAATAAAGCAAGTAATGATTACTTGAAATCTTTTGTACACAGTCAAAGTCAAGAAAGACCCTCTTACTGAGCCTATTTGTAGTTATAAGAGTGATTTGTTAGTGGTTAACATTTGAAATTGTATTTCAGGAAAAGTCAAGTTTTAATTCCAAAAACTTGGCATTAAATTGTTGCTGTGTTTATCAGCGAAGTATCACTTGAAACTCTTCCAGATGGTGACAACCTTGTGCATCCTGTAAAAATGCCAGAAAAAGGCTAATTGAGCATCAGGTTACACTTCAACAAACAAGGCAGAAGAGTGAACATTTCCTTGAAGAGCTGTGCGAGTCAAAGGAAAGTTTAAAAATATAACCCAGAGCCTGTGAAACCACAAAGGCCACCCACATGACTTGGTTTCATACTCTGCTGCATCAACCGGGTACAGACGTGATGCTGTTACTGACTCTGCTCTGCTGTCTGTGCAGCGTGTGGCAACTGTGGAAGTGAAATATGCTCACAGTCAAGTAAGGATGATGTAGTTTTAAACATCGACATAACAAGGACTAATTAATGATGATGACAATGTTTTGAAAAAAAAAGTTTTATTTTTAGTGCCTTTATTGGACATCTTGTAGCGACCGATTGGGTACATGCAGGCTAACACTTAAAGACATATGAAATGTGAAACATCAAACTAAAGAAGAGAATGAAGAAACCCTTTTCTCCAGTCAAGGTATGACTCATAAAAAAGCAGAAACAGTCCACTTTCCAGAGCCGCCAGTAGTGGTGTCAAGGTTGATCGGTCAGTCGGTCGGTCCACCGTCAGCTTGTTTTTGTCTCCGTGAACTTGAGTAAACTTTCACTTGGAAACAAACATTCCCTTTGTCCAGACGTTGGGTTACTGTCAGTTTTCATTCTATTAAGTGTGACTCATTTGCAAATAAGTGCACTTTCAAATAGCTACAATAATTTGCACCAATAACTCGCTGACCAGCATATATTGTCAGTGTGCACATGTGCCATCCATGCAACACTTTATGCTCACGTTACCCCCATAAAAATGTGGGCCAAAGTCAATGGATGTAATTTCGACAGATGACTGTACAATGTACTTCATGAGCACGACGTCATGTTGTTGCTGCTTCTGTTTCAGGTACATAAACAGGAAGGACGCTTGATGCACTTCGGTGCGTTTGTGACTTCTGTCATTGATTTTGAATGTTTCCGCTGAACCAAATATCTAGTAAATTTCAACTTTGTCGTTAGACCAGAGCAATCCTTTAGCAACAGCTATGGTAATCAGTTTTAATGTTTAATGGCTAGACTGAACATCCATCCATCCATTATCTATACACTGCTTAATCCTCACCAGGGTCACGGGGGGGCTGGAGTCTATCCCAGGTGGCTTAGGGCCGAGGCAGGGGACACCCTGGACAGGTCACCAGTCTATCACAGGGCTACACTTAGAGACAGACAACCAAGCACACTCACATTCACACCTACGGACAATTTAGAATCACCAATTAACCTCAACATGTTTTTGGACCTTGTGGGAGGAAGCCGGAGAACCCAGAGAGAACCCACGCTGCACGGGGAGAACATGCAAACTCCACGCAGAAAGATCCTGGGTGTCCTCACTGGGACACAAACCAGCGACCTTCTTGCTGCGAGGCAACAGTGTTAACCACTGCTCCACCTTGCAGCCCGTGGGCCAAAGTCAATGGATGTAATTTCAACAGATGACTGAACATTGCCCCTGCTTCTGTTTCGGATACACAAACAGGAAGGACGCTTGATGCAGTTCAGTGCATTTGTGACTTCTGTTATTGATTTTGAATGTTTCCGCTGAACCAAATATCGAGTAAACTTCCAATTTTGTCGGGAGACCAGAGCAATCCTTTAGCAACAGCTACGGTAATCAATTTTAATACTTAATAGCTACACTGAATATGTATTGCAGACATCCATAGTGGCTATATATGGCTATAGAGAGCAATTAAATTCTTTCTGTGTAAAAAGAGCATATCAGATACCCACAAATAACTGTTCATGTGTATGGGGCTTTCTCATTACTCACATCTACAATTATAACCAGTTGTAATCCATTTTCAGATATCTATATTTTAATCTGACTAGTCGAGATAGCTACATTGTCCTTTTTTAATAGCTCAAATTAAAGCTGAGCTAATCAAAATGACGCTGTAGATAAATAAAGAAATGTAATTCTGCCTAATTACAATGTAATTACAGATATCTTGAATTGGAGTTTTGATAAGATGAAATTAAGTTGCGGATATCTGTAGTTATGTCAGAAGCTTTAGCAAGTAGGAGGTGGAGTCGAATTTAGTTTTTTTCTTATTTTAAACATACTGTGACACCTTAATAGTAACTGCATAGGACAAGCCATTTAACGCTATGTGAGAGCAGCCTTAGAGCCACAGTCAGTTTCACCTACAAGTGTCCAATAGACAAACTTACACACTCCTGTCTACATTATGTAACTTTCTAATAATATTATCCACCACAGCAGTCGAAATTACTTCTGCTACCACTGTTAACATGCTTTGGTTAACTCGCATCCAATGGGAGTCCTAGAATTTGCAGTACCGTGCACAACAATTCAGAAGGGTTAGAATAAAGTTTGAGATATCCACAGCTGTCACTTTGAATGGTCAACTAAGAGTTAAAGATATCAGAATTAAAATAATTACAACAAGTCAAAATAATATTGACGTCTGTAATTTGAATTCCGGAGAGTCAAACCCAGCGATTAAATGTTAAAATGGTTTGCTGTCATGTATTTAACACACCTGAGAAATTCTGCACCTGAGTAACCCTCATTTGGACCCGAGTCTGCCTGCTCAAAACAGACCTACATGGATACAGTGCTGCACAAACGTACTCGGAGTGGCAAATGCGGAGGCACTAAAAGTAAATAATGTCTGTTCTGTCTATCTGAATGATGAGTGTCAGTTTAGCACAGCAGGGTTGGGCTCTGCTACAGAACTGAGTCATCACTGAGTTATTATGTTTGGTCTCTGCCATAGCAGCAGACAGAGAGCTGCGACGGAAATAAAAAGAAATTTAGGGTTGCCAAGGCGACACATGTGGCAAACTTTTTCTGTTCTGTTTCTGAAAACGTGAAGTCATCCTCGGAAGTCTTGCATGAATCAGTTTTCTCTGTGTCGTCCCTAAAAGCTGGATACATGCGTGAACAGTTTATGTTTTCTGTCAGATACTGAGTGAGAGACAGTTACTGATCGTGTTTGAATTGCTCGGATTATCTTTATGAAGTGTTTGAAAACCTAATCTTTCTATATGCGGCCTCTAAGCCCCAAAATAAACACGATGGGGAGACAAGAGCAGAGTAATCCCCAACCTTGCACACACACACACACACACTTTGGAGGGACGCTGATTTCTGTCAGAAATGAACAAGACACCCGCGAAGATGCAGCATCACACATCGTGTCGGCTTACAGAGGTCTTAACCTCCACAGAGGGTCAAGCCACACACATGTATAAACACACTGAGCACATAAAAGCATTCTGCATGTGTTTTCACACTTCATCACTTGTCTCCATTTCTCTTCAGGCTGTTACAATTTTAGCATTTTCAGGAGCATCCTCTTAACCCCGTTAAGCACTGCTGTAATTGATTCCACATTGACATCCACATTGTCTAAAATTATATAAAAAGTTCATCAAGACAAGTGCACACTGAATACTGTCTTACTAAAATAAAACATTAAACACCAAGTGCTTCCCACATTTCTTATCCAGCACTTATCCGAGCAGCAGAAGTTATCAGTTATTCCCAGGAATTTATAATCATCTCTGCAGCCGTGTCCACAGATAGCTCGTGAGGTATTTTTTGGTCATGTGACCTTTGGCACTGCACAGTTGTTGTGAGGCATCAGGAGCAAATAGGAGGGAGGCAGCAGTGCAGACAGGGAGGCAGAGGGGAGAGCGCAAAGAGGCTGCTGGCGAGACGATAGGGAGGCAGAGGGGAGGTCCGTTTCAGAGAATTTGTGGTGGGAGAAGATTGCATTATCTTCAGTTTGGGCAAAAACAAGGAGAAGAGGGAAAGGTGGTGAGGTTAAAGGGAGAAAAGGGCAACCGCTGCTTCTGTTTTTTCAGCGTGGGAGAGGGGTTAGTCATCTCTGCAGCTTCTGTATTTGGTGGCACTGTGGTTGGCAAGTTCTCAGAGTGCAAAACAGGTTGCATGTTAGTGCTTTCTCAAATGACGGCCATCTTTAAGGTTAAGTGGATGTTTGGGAAATATGCTAGCTTGCTTAATACCTGAGGCCTGATACCACTCTATCCACCTGATCAATATCTGTCTGCAAGTACGATGCAAGAGCAAAGAGGTGATTATGTTCGGTTGGCATTAAAACTGTGAGCAGCTTTGTTCTCTCTGAGTTCAAACACCTCCTGTACCAGTGCCCCGTTTCTTCGTGTTAGTGGTATAACAACCCGTTTCAGATGTTATCAGCCCATTAAATGGCCATTATCATCGCGGATCATTCCCTTACATATGGGCCTATAGGGACCTCCTCCACCTTCTAGTAGCCCCAGTAGACTGTTATCGCCCCTTTTAGTGGTAATGGAGCTGCATTTTGCACTTCTAGAGAGGAATAAAAGTTCACATTTGGAAGTTAAATGGGATGGTGGAGCGGTACCTCTGCAGACTTTCACGCTGGACTTTGAATCCTGTCACAGACCAGAATTACAGTTTTATTTTGTCACTTAAGGTTTGTTTTGACTTTCGCTTTCAACTGCAGTTTTTCATTCTGTCTTTAATTATATTTCAGTCAGTGTTTGATTTAAATTACAGGCACCAAAACGACTTGGTTGGTGGAAAAAAAGAATCTTTGTTTGGGTTAAAATACACCCTGTTGCTATGTTGCTGCGTGCTATAAAGCTCCATTTTGTTTAATTCAACAGTGACGACTTCACTGGAGATTTCACAAACACTTCTTCACACAACTGCAAACGGTCGGCAAAGTTATCACGGTTACTTTCTGTGTATCAGTGCTGAGAATCGGTGATAACGCACCATCTGGTCTACTAGCAGATGGAAGAAAATCAGAGTGGCCCAAATTTATGGGAATGTCACGTCCAAATTTGGTGGGAAAACTATTTACTGAACACAACAGTTTATTCGGCACTTATTTGCAGGATCTTTCCTGATTGCTTGGCAAGATAAGAGGTCGGTGAGCCCATTAATGCCAACAACGACAGCCTTTAACTCCCCCATATGTTTGTGTAAGGATCAAGCAAACAAAATCCAAAGTTTTTGTTTTGAACGTAGCCAGGCTAGCAGTTTCCCCCTGCTTCCAGTCTTTATGCTAAGCTAAGCTAACCAATTTTAATGTAAAAGAGGGTGCTATCTAACTTTATATCGAGGTTCTTACTTATTTCCAGTTGGCCTTTTTCCCAGTATGTCTATTTGTTCACTGAAGAACACTAAAACTAAACAAGCGTCATTGTTAAAAGAATGAAACTAACTCTAATGCCAAAAAACAAAAGTTACACCATCAGCTTCACCCTCCTCCTTCAACCTTTTTGTGCGACAATCTAACAATGCCACACTCCTTCCTTCTGTGGAACTGGAAGTCTTTATGACCAGCAGGAGTTTGTCTGCAGAACGTGTTGTTATTGAGGTGAAGACAGCATCCCTTTGACTGTAACAGATCCAACGTTCAGGTTCTCTCATTTCCCACCATTGATAGAAATTTGAAAAAGCCACTTTGTTTTGGGTGTAGTTTGCGATAAGGCCGATATATTTCGTAGAACAGGATTTAGGTCTGTCTCACATAATTTCCTTGTTTTTGCCAGTGTGTGCCAACCAATGCCCCTCGGGCTTTGCCAGAAGAAACACTTAAGTAGTGCCTTCACACACACACACATGCATACTTGTAGTCCTCTGGGGTTCTCAGTACCTGCGAAGTGCTGATAGCCTCAGATCCTGGACACATGCGTTTGTGTGTGTTTTCGCAGCCTGAGCACTGCTGCATCTGTGCACCAGGCCCGTCCAGCCCTCCACCCCCCTTGTCTGTCTCCCAGGCCAGCAGCGGGCCAGAGCTATCCATCAAACTGGCATCATACAGGGAGCAGAGGAGCTGTGGCGTCTGCCTGGAGCAACGTGTTCACATTAACCTCTCCAGTGAAAGGCCAACACAAATGACCGCGCTGGTCATGATGCTCTTCCGTGCAGACAAAAAGCATCATGGGAAATAAAGACAAAAAAAAACCAGCTGAACTTATGGGAGTTTGTAATGTTTGGACCTGGTTGTACTGTAAAGGAAGTGGTGATGAGTGAGAAGTGAGACTGAGACTGTTTACGTACAAGAATCCTGGTTATAATTTTCATAAATCTTCACATGTGTAGCGTTGAACTTGTTTGTTCACGTGTTTTTGTAGCAAATTTGATCGACAGTTTGCTTTATCGCCTTCACATGGCTGACAAATTGCAACATGAAATGGGTTTGAGCACACTTTGTTTGTTCCAGAAATGTCCTCCCTAATCTGATGTCGCAAAGTTACTCAACCATCCAACAAACAGTTCCCCACAGATGAGAATGGACAGAATGAGCCAAAATAGTTTTGTAGTTGGTAAACACTCTTTTAGAACTTTATCCTTCTGTGACCTTATTCATAGAAAGACGTCAGGCCTTCAGCAAGAGGATCAGTCAAAAACAAGCTCACACAACAAAAAGAGAAACGCATATATTTATGTAGATGTAAGATGTTGATTGTGAGTCATCATATAATCAATACTAAATGACTCACACTGGAAATGGCAGCCTGATGTGATGTAATGGGAAAATTGTGCTTCGAGTCTTATAGTTTTTAAGCATTTTTGGGTAATTTATTGCAGTTTTGATGGAAATTGGTTTGTTGTAGAATTATATATGCAAGTATGGATGTGAGCACATAAAGTTTCAACATTTACAGCCAATAACTAGTAATAAATTGTTTTCCTAAACCGCTGCGCCATCATGCAAAAAAAAAAAAAGCAATCTTGAAGTATAAGTTCCTCCCTCTATAATCCCATTGGTCCTCCCTCTCATCTTATCTACCAGCATCCCCCTCCCCTCTTTACACCGTCTCCACCGAGCTTATCAGCATCGTGTTTCATAGTATCAGTCAGCATCGCTTTCAGTCACACTAAACGACATGCACACTGATTGTTTCTAAAAAGTAATATCTTCCATCTGTGTGCGCGAATTGACCGGAAAAAAAAAAGAAAAACATTCCCATAGTTCACACTCTAGATGCCTTTGAACAACCTCCAGATACCTCGACTGGAGCTGGTTTGTTGACAGCAGCACGGAATCAAAGACGACAGCCGACATCCGATCTGACATTCAGGTTTAAGATGCTTCCCTCTTGATGGCTAAAAAAAAGTGTTTCGGTTGTGACGTCAAGTTGTTTGTGTTTTAGGTGTTTACCACAAAGATTTCATGTATTTCTCAAACACCAACAGGAACTGAGATTCACATGACAAGCAAGTTTCACATGCAGACGTGTTCTCAGGATCATTTATGTCTTGTTCATTTTGGATTTTGGAGACATATTCGCAGAAGTCTGACTTCAACCATGTGTATTGCGCACTATTTATAAAAAGAATGTAATTCTGGTGATGGATGCTGGAGCAACTGTTTTTTTCAACTCAAGGAAATAAAAAAAGGCTGCATCACCTTGAGAAATTATCTGCATGGCCGCTATTGTGCATCCGTTAGCAGCAGAGAGGAAACATTAGATAGTGAAGAAGAAAACGTTCATGTGACAAATTCTTCATTAGATCAACTTTGGTCACTGGATGTGAGAAACACATGAGAGTAAGGGTTGTAGAAAGACCTGAAGTGAACTATTATCTGTCATCACAAACTTTTATTATAAGTGTTATTGTTTGATTTTGTGTATATTAGACGTATATTTTTGCCACTTTATGTGACTAATTTTCAGTATTGGCGTGTGTGTGTCCTGTGTGGTGTTTGTCTGAAGTGTTCTGGAGTAGCATGGAAACAAAAGAGGAGCCGTGACCCTCCACAAACACATCTGTGCGTTTCACGGTGTTGACAGGAGAGAGTTTCACCCCCACTGAGGTCACGTCCACACTCACGTGGAGGTGTATTAAAAGTCCATCTTTCTTTTTTTCTCGTCTTTAAGCTTTAATCCAGAGTCACCTCCCAGAAGATGATTTAAAAAATGAAAATGCTGCTGTGTGGTAGATTAGATTTAAGAGTGGCTGACTTGTTTGCACCCTTGATGTCTGTTTTCCTGCACAAGATACAGCGTTTTCACATCCATGACTTCACTTAGAAAAAGCGACAGCTGAATCATAAAAGTGTGATTATTGATTTTGGCTTCTGAAAATGTGATTTTTTGTTGTGATGTTAATGTGATTTATGGATGTTTACACATTCAAACTCAGTCACATGACAGTAACAGCAAATTAAACAAATGGTATTAGTTGAACCACGTGACAGTAGCGTGTAAGCAGACTGCGCAGACTCTTTAAATAACAGTCCTCTCTAAGCATATCATTACGTCTGTTGCTGATGCTTTTCCTTTTCAATCTTAGTTTAGTAAGTGATGTATTTACAAAACATCTCCCAACCCACAATTACATTAATCTGCTGTTATTATCCACAATCAGCAAACACTTGAGCGTCTTTCTGGAGGATTTCAGTCGGATGGGTGTGTTTGGGAGCTAAGTGCTGCTTTTAGAGTGACACATAAGGCAAAGTAAATATTAAACAAACACCCAATGACTGGAAATTGCTGCTTTTACAGGAATATGTTTATCAACTTTCTTTTTTAGGAACTAGATGAGGGGACGGTACCACTCCCTTGTTGGTACGTTAAATACTGAGGCTGAAAACAGGCGTACGTCGAGTCGGTCTCCTGTCACTCGTATAGCTCTTTATTTATATTTACTTGTGCAGAAGGACAATGCAAAAGTGACTATTTGTGGTATTAAAAGGAGTTTGTTGCAACCTCCCTGTGATGCCAAAACCGGCCCTTTTCAGCCTAAAAATAGAAACCATCCACTCATCTCCCCTCACAGTCTCTTGTCAGCTTTCACAATATAAAACCTGGATGTCATTCAGTCTGTTTAAGCTCCATAGCAATAAAAATAAGCTCATGGTTGTGGCTCCCCCGATGCTCCTCTGGAAGGTCGGAGATCTCCTCCTTGACATGGACGGCTGCTCTTCAGCTCCGCAACTGAGACGTCATTCTCCACCCTCTCATTCCAGCCATATATCAAGTTCATCACCGTGCTACCACCTCAGAAGACCCTCCACAGTTCGACCAGCATGCTCAGGCTGTGTGGTCAAGACACTTATTCATGCCTTTGTCACCCTCCGTCTGGATTATTGCAAAGTAGTCCTGTGAGGACTGTCGAGCAAAGGCCTGGACAGGCTCCAGTATGTGCCGAATTTAGCTGTCAGGGTTCTTACCTGCAACAAGTCACCACATTCGCCTTCACTGGCTCTCAGTTCTGTATCTAATACAAAATCCTCCCTCTATAAACTCCCTCATGCTCTTGCCCCTCACTACCTATCAGACCTCCTCCACTTCTATGTCCCAGGAGACCCAAAATCTGTGAACTTGGACATGGCTCTGCTCAACATTCCTTTTTTGCTATGAATTTCTAATCCATGTAGGTTTTATATTTGTAAAACTTTGCCAGAACCCAGTATAGTGAGTTTTATTTATGTGATTTATTCATTTCCAATCCAATAAATACCTTATTTGAGTCCTTTATCCAGCTCCTGTAACACACATACAGAAGACAAGCTGCTTCAACATTCACCAGCTAGACTGGATATGTATTGCAGATATCCGAAATTCAATCCTCCCCAGTCAGAAAGAACATTTCAGATGTCCACAATGACATTCTTTCTATCCACAATTGTCATTTCAATCAGGTCTTCATTTTTCCAAGGACACATGACATCACTTTTACCATTCGTGTGTCCGGGGTTTCTCATTACACAAATCTGCAATTCACATTGTAGATAACTGCAGCTGAATTATGACTAGTTTTAATCAGATATTTACAGTTTAACGCCAACATTGTCCTTTTTAGGTTTTAAATTAAGTTTGGACTGGTTAGAATGAGGGCTGCAAGGTGGCGCAGTGGTTAGCACTGTTGCCTCGCAGCAAGAAGGTCACCGGTTCGCGTCCTGGGATCTCCTTTGCATGTTCTCCTCGTACAGCGTAGGTTCTCTCCGGGTTCACCGGCTTCCTCCCACAGTCCAAAAACACATTGAGGTTAATTGGTGATTCTAAATTGTCCGTAGGTGTGAATGTGAGTGTGCTTGGTTGTCTGTCTCTAAGTGTGGCCCTGTGATAGACTGGTGACCTGTCCAGGGTGTCCCCTGCCTTCACCCTAAGTCAGCTGAGATAGACACCAGCTCCCCCCGTGACCCTGGTGAGGATTAAGCGGTGTATAGATAATGGATGGATGGATGGCTTAGACTGACCTTGTAGATATCTGACATATTTTAATTTCGCATAGTTACACTCAGCTACTAAATGTTAAAACAGCTCGCCATACATACAATACGTGTAGTTTTTACTCTATACTTTCTGCACATACGAAACAAACAAGATTTTACATCAATGCTTTAGAAATTCTGCTAGCTGTTTCCATCTGTTTCCAGTCTTTATGCTAAGCTAGGATAATTGCCTCCCGGCTCGAGTCGTCTCATCCATCTGCTGGAGAGAATATGAATCTTTCTAAAAGCTGTTTCCTTAAAAGCAGTCGTTTTCTGGTAATGACACCCCAGTCAGCTTTATAAAACAGCTTATTTATACTTGTTTTCCCTGGAAATTAACTGCATCAGTCTACCTAAACAGCAGACAGACAGCCAGAAGCACTCCGTTCCTGTATTCCAGTACCACTAATGAAAGTTTAAACAACATTAAGTGGTGAGTGCAGATCTACCAGTTGGTCTGTTAAGTGGGAGTCTGGAGCTTCAGTATCACTTCATTATTAAGTACATGCTAAACATAGCACAGATAAATAGCGCTCTGTAAAACTATAATTACAGTTGTAATGTTTGTTGTTTAATACACGTTATTTAAAAAGAGACATACAGTTATTATCATGTTGCAGGTAATTGTTCGCTGTTTGCACTCGATAAGCGACACGCCCTTTTCCCTGCATCTCTGTTTTCTTTTAAAGTTTCTATTTGCTTTCAGTGACTTTGCAAAATATACTGTCCGTGGTTATACAGAGTTTGCCCACCAGCTCTGGATTACATTATTTTCTCTCACTGTTTCCCTCGTGATTTCTTTTTGCATGCTGCTTATTGATTCTGGATGGAGGTCATTCGTTGACCCCTGGGTGTGTGTATTTTTAGTTTGATGTAACCCAGGAGCCCACCCCGCCCCCCCACTCCTCCCTGTTGCTCCCTGAAACTGTAGTGATCAGCAGATTTAACACTTATCGTATGTGTCTGCTGCGGGGACACGGTTAGAAGAGCGTCAGCCACCCCTGCATTATAGAGAGAGGATTTTAGAGGGAGGGGGGGGATGAAAGCTTTGACAACCGTCAAGGGGGATGATGTCATGTGTGGGTCTCAGCTTGTAAGCCTGGATGTTTTCTGCACCAGTGAAAATACGGAGCTCCAGAGGATACATCTGGAAGTTTCACAAAGAGGAATCCGACACCGTCGAGCCGACGCGTTCAGTCAATGAGTGCAGGGATGCAGCAGAGGGATGCTGGAGTGGGTGGTGGGAGGGACGGACAGAGATGAATGGAGAGCAGAAACAGTAGAGACATGAATGATGTTCTTGAGGGACAGAGGGATGATGGAGTGAACTAATGAATGGATGGAAGAGAGGAAGCAGATTAAATAGCGAGCGGGGCTGAGGGAGCTGGTGAAGCAGCTCCTGGGATGGCAGTCAGTTTGTTGGGTTGGTCCTGAGTGGAATATCTCAGCAACGGTTCAGCCTTTAAACTTTACAGGCGTTCATGGCTGAGGAAATTCGGAATGGCTTTGGCAATACCTTGAGTTTTCTCTTGCACCACCATGAGGTTGACTTTGTGGTTTTTAGTGAGATGGCTTTAATAACTCTGGTGATCCCTTTTTATTTAAATTTTTTATGATCAAATACTCGTAAAACTAAAGACTTTCCCTTCAGTCTCAGCTGAAATTTAGGTTTAGAGTAAATTAGCAAAAGTTGGCAGCCTAACACACACCAGGAGCTCATTTCACTAAGTTTGCAACATGCAAGCAGTGGGTCGACCAATCAGCCCGGCCAAATGTCAGATCCAAACTTTAGCATTTTTTTTGTTTTGTTATTTTTCTTTTTAACTGATTTGCAATAAAATAAATTTCAAATTGTGCTCCTTTGGCTCTAACACATCCATCTGTCATTATCTGGAGTCACCACTTTGTGGTCTTTAGCAATATCACACCCACAATGCGATCTGATTGGTTACACATTATGAGCAGTGTCCAGGCAACACTGAAGGATAATTGTTAAGAAGCTTTCTTCTCATTTAACACATGTAAACAATAGTTAAATTAACGCAATTTAATGAAGTTTTGTGTTGGACTATTCTGAAGTTTGACACCAAAATTTAATGTTTTAAAGCGAATGCATGTTGTTTAAAATGTTGGTTATTAGTGTCCTTGATTAGTGATAATTTGTGTCAGTATTCAGCATTAGTCCCTGTTAAACTAGGAATCATACAACTGAGATCAGTTTCTTTCCAGTTAAGTTTGACTCATTAACTAATCAAAAGAAGCATCATACTTGTCCATGTATGTGCGTTTAGTGAATTCAATAAATCTGCAGTTTGTGAGTGGCAAATCTTTGTGCATGTCAGTAAGCTTCGATAGCATTTAGTGCAAAGCACCACTGTGTGCAAAGTTATAACTATTACGGATTAACAAGACCAGTGGTAATGTGGTAGTTGGTATCGCTGAAATGTCACAATGTACAATATGTATACAATACCCCCTGATTCATATGTTTTCAGAACATTAAATGGCCGTTATCGTCACACATAATTATACGTATGGGTCAGTAGGAACCTCCTCCACTGGGCCAGAAGGTCAATCAATTCAATTACAAACAGAAAGTAACCTTGATAACGTCGGCGACCTCTTGCGGCCATGCAGCAAATCTCTATCGGAGTTGTCACCATGGAAACGTGCAAAATAAAGTTTAGTAACATGTGGAACACATCGATCTGAGACTGGACCAAACTCAAGCCTCTAGAGTAAATTCCGCTGGCTTATGCCTCTTTCATCCCATCTCCAACCTCCAAATGTGGACTTTAGTTTCCTCTTTGAAAGTGCAAAATCGCAGCTCTGCCATAACAGCCTACTAAGCACAGTGGAAGATGGAGGAGATTCCTACTCGCCCATATGTATGGAAATGATGTGCGATGATGACGGCCATGTAATGGGCTGATAACATCTGAGTCTGGCGCATTAACAGAAACGTTTCAGGTTATGAACAATGTGATGACATGTTGTTAACATAAAGTTGAAAAAAATGACTTTCTCTCATCTTGAATTAGATGTACAGATTGGAATTTGAAAAGCTTCTTGCATTTATTCCAAATGTAAAACCGTTTGCATTCTGGCGTTTGTTCGTCTATAACTTATCCCCTCAAATGTTAAATTTCTCCCGACATACATGACTCGATGTTGCACCACTACTCGCCGCCTCCATCCAAATTGTCAAGTCGATAGAATCTATAGTACCATGAAAGAAAAAGTGCTTTTTTCAGAATTTTGGTGTCAAAGTATTGTTTGTCGTGACATCCACAGTGTCCCCAGTCAAAGCTTTTCGCCATGTTTTTCAGTAATTCTTATCTTGTCCATCTGACACTTTAAATGAAATGTTTCACTCCTGCTTGTGATGTGCATTTTTAGGCATCAAGTCTATTTTCCTGAGTTCCATTCACATAACTACAATAACTTTGTGCTGATCACACCCTAACTGCCGGCGACCTACAGCTGGATAGTGATCCTGAACCACCGCTGCCCTGCTAACGCGCCGCTCACGCTACGCCTCCTGTGTAGAAACAGTGTGCAGCCTCACAGAGCTCCTAGCATGTCTGCTGTTGTTTCTAATCACGCAGTGTCTTATCTGGTCTTATTTATCCAATCCTCCTCTGCCTACAGACATTATCGCTAAAACTCAAAGGAATTTGGCCCCTTGTGTTCTTGTCTGCTTATAAAGACACAAACACGCCCACATTCGTGACCTCTTGCGTCCACTACACACCCACATGCTGCACGTTTGCCAAGAATAAAGCAGCAACTGCAGAGACAGCCAAATGTGAAAAATTAAGTCAAAGTAAGCAGAGCTAAAACCTGTCAGAAGCTCATCTTGTGATAACCATTCCTGGAGTGATTAGAGTGGAAAGTTTGGAGCTCAAAACAAGGGGAAATGGTAGAAGTGGCTCAAAAGTAGACAGTGAGAGGAGGAATAAGGGGAAGTTAGAGAGAAAAGATGAGAAAGAAAAGCAGTGGAGAAAGAAAAAAAGCAGATAAAGATAAAAGAACAAAGAAGGAAATCTGGAAATATTTCAGTTTCATAACTTCTTCATGGCTCGAGGCTGCCTGTGGTCAATGCCAGAATATGAAGCTCGTCTTTCATGCCAGTGTTGTCTGCTGTTAAATGCCAGCATATGGTGCAGAAAAGGTCCAGGACCCACCCAAAGGCCTTTCTGACCTTACTCCTTTGAAGGGTCAAACACCAGTCCATCATAAATACATTGATTCAGTCAGTCTTCTCTCTGATATGAACATTATCCAGCTTCTGAGTCACTACAGATGTTTGCTTACTTCGATTTAAGGCCATTTGTTTTAACTGTCTGTCTTGGATTTGACTTTACAGCCGACACGTTTCTTACCACACCTAATTAGGGTCGAGTTTCGGGGTTACTTAATGACTTTGCTGCCCACAGGTGCGGCTTTACGTTGAGCCTTAAAGCCGTTTATAGTTGGTTAGATATGTTACAGATGAGCAGGTGCCAGTTGGGCGTGTGACTTTACTGTAGCTGAACCAGGCTTTGAAGCCTACAGGTGCTGAGTTGGGTGATTTTTATAGCTGGTTTGATGTCTCGCAGGCCAACAGGTGCTGATCTGTGCTGCTTTCTGCCCTGCCTCTATCAACCAGAGCTGACTTGTGCCACTTTGCTTGATGTCTAGGAGAATTGTTAAATGGCTGAAATGGAGTCTTTTGGTTTTGATAACTGTGGCAGAGAGGGCAGCAGGGTTTTTTTTTTATATTGCGGGTGAGTGTGGCGGACGGGCTGCCAGGACCAATCAGGGCCACATGGTGCCTGACTGAAAACAGGCCCGTTGTAGTCTGTTAAGGCTGTGATATTTAAACCAATTTAGATGAGACATTTCTGGTGAACAAGAATGAGATTTTTCTGATGATAAAAAATGACTTGAATAGACTTTAGGACAGACGATCAGCAGCTTCAGTCCTGTGTTTCTACTCTGGATGGATTCAGGCACAATGCCGGGTGTGGGTCCCTGATGTTTCAGCAGCACATGAAACAGCCTTGAAGTTAAAAAAAAATGCCTAGGAATGTGTTTTAATGTAGCGTGAGTGGTACACAAGACATCATACAGTCTGTGTGGACAGCTGGATGATTAGCATATGTGTTCATTCTTTCGGTGCCGGAGATGTATGACAGCTGTACAGTCGACCAGTGTTGGCATCTCTGAGAGGCTGCTTAAGCTAAATGTTACCATCAGCACACTAAGACGATGCTCACACTGACATGTTGATGTTTAGACGTTGCATCATTTATCATATCCAGCATCATAGTTTACCCCTGAAATCTCACAGGCCACCCCACACCTGAATAATAGATCCATCCTGTCTCCATGTCAGGGATAATTCCTAAATATAAGTAAAGCTGTGCACCTGGAAGCAAGAAACCAAACTGTGAATGTTTTGAGGTCTGTGCATTTGCCTCATTAAGTGAAAGCTTTTGTGTTCTCTGTGATGTTTATGGATGGAAACAGCCCATTGGCCGCTGCAACCCAAAGCTGTTTTGTCATCTAGTTAAGAATGTTTCACCTAAAACCACAAATGTCAACCTCATTGTGGAGCCAGAGGAAAAGTCAGGATCAGTAGGAGTCATCAATAAGCACAATGAATATCTGTATGAAATATCAAACCGACTGCTGAATAGCTGGTGAGATATTTTACGCCTGATTTTATGAAAAAGAAGTCACAGTCAGTAGGATTTATCCTCTGGGGACCCTGAATGACAGTCCTTGATGAGATATTTGTGCTTGGAAAGAAGCCAACATGGATAGAAACTCCTCCTTCTGCTCACCATGTGTGACTGCGTACCATGTGAACCCTCCAGACAGTGATGGACATCTTTATATGCTGGTATCTCAGAGGCTCATGAGGCCGTTTCCATCCAGAGAGGGAGAAGCCTGCTTATTGGTTTTCCAGGGCAGATGTTAGCCCAGCTCACAAAAATAGCCAGTTACATAACTTACTGGTTTTGATTTGAGCAGAGCAGAGCCAGTAGACAACAAATACAGCTAAATGAGATTGGTATACACAAAGTATGTGTCTGCCAGTGGACAGAGGACGTTCCTCAATGATTTACAGCTCAGGCCAGCGACTCTGAACTGTACTTGAGCTCTGTGATAAATGATAACGGCTCGACTGGCCCGAGGCCATCTTAAATCAGCTAAATTAGCTCTGTGTGTGTGTGTGTGTGTACCTGTGGATTTGAGGGCATGTCTATAATCAGGTTAATATGAACAGGAAATGGAGCTTCTCAGAGAGATGGAAACGGGGCGTCACAGAGGAAATACAGAAAGGATTGAGGGAGAAACAGAGGGTGTAATATTTCTTGGCTGGGATTCCTGCATGTGACTGTGCAGGCCTGCTTCTCTCTCTGGGAATGTAAAAAGTGTAATCTTATATGAAATCTAAGTGGTCAACATCTAAACATGACTGGCAGCAGAATGTTTTCATAAGTCCTCTGTTTATAAGAAGACGTGAGAGGGGCTGTGACAGCTAATTGCATATAATTTGTGCCTCTAAACCATCTTGAATTATGGACTATATACATCTGCTGATCCCTCTTTGAATCGCTTTCCCTGTCTTTCTTCCATAAAGCATGACCTGTTAACATACACAAGAGGTTTGGGATTTTCACAGCGTAGTCCAGTCAGATTGTTTGGAGCCTGAAGTGCTGCTAGAATGACGACTGCCTTTTTAACTGGTGTTCAAATGTAATACATTAAAGGTTCACGTCACCTTTTCTCAGATGACTGGCTCTCAAAGTCTTTATTTTAACAAGGTGTAATTTATCTAGTAAAACCTTGTGACTTCACTCATCCAGCAAAACCAGTTGCTTGTCTGTGCGACAAAATTACAGTGAGAAAAAAAAAAAAGATTTGCATGCTTTGCCATCTCTGCAAGTAGAATACTTTATGTTTAAAGTGAATGAAACTATGACTTTTATTACAGTTAAGCACTAAACTCAAATTCTTTCCAGTTACTAAGTCATACAGTATCACAAAATTACACAATTGTGAAAAAATAGCCCTACTGCCAGCATTTAATGGTGAGGCACAAGTAAAAACAACATTTCTTTCCTTGATATATTAGCTAATATAAAAATCAAAACAAGTACTGTCAGACGATGCAGGATCTGGAGAAACTGAGCAGAAAGAAAACAACTAAACTGAACAAGCTACAACATGTTTGACTAGACCTTATAGTTAAAAAAGAGCTTCAAAGTAGTGAAATGGCCCTGAAAATAGTCCACTACTCATAGGATTTAAAGCTGGAATTGAAATTGTAATAATAAGATAACCATAGAACAGTTGTTTAATTCAAAGACTGATCCAAATGTAGCAGTTGTCCAATCACAACTTCTGATTACAAACACATACTACTAACACTTGGGCATTTGGTCAGAAACTAAAATAAAGAACAAATTAAGAAACACTGATGGATCTCCAAATGTACTATGATGTTTTCTGAGGGGAACATTAAAGTCTCGTCCAAGTATTATGACAGTCAATGCAACAGCAGTCTGATGAAATGTCAACTTCATTAGTACCTGTCATTTAGAAACGGGAATTCAATTTAGTTTAATGTAATTCAACTTTATTTACTCCTGAAGGGGAAACTGTATGCAGCAGCTTAATACCAAGATCAACAGATCTGTACACGGTTGATAGTTAAAGCCATAAAGGTAATATAAGATAAACCCTTATTAGTCCCATAGTGGGGAAATTTGTAGTGTTACAGCAGCAAAAGATTGCAAAAAATTAAAAAATAAGAAAAAAAATGAATCAAAATCAACCAAAACATACATACATACTAATAAAAGTCATACACCTAAAACAAAACAGATGTTTTCTGAATAAACACGATGTAAGTTTACAAGATTAAAGAGATTTACATGGATTATTTTTTAAAGATACATTGAAAATACAAAAAGAAATTAAACTGTACCAGCATAAAAAGCATTCAAAGTCCCTCACTAGTCATTGATTTAACCCTTAAAAATGCATTTCTTTGTATCAACGCTAGTTCCTGCCTCTTTCTCCACACACACTCCCTCTATTCACTGTAGCTCGAGCACACCAGCTCACTTATGACTCTGCTCAAACACTATAGAACTACTCAATGCTACACAATGGCAAGTTATAATACTGGCGTAATATAGTCACAGTCACAAAGAGTAATGATACGGGAAGTCTTATCCTGCAAGTTGACAGGACTGGTTCCTCAGATTTGTTATGTAGGAAACTCTTTATCTCTGAATGTGTTTTTGAGGCTGCTGTATGTCCAGTTTCAAGGCAGAAATGCTCAGCCATCGTGTTGACTTTTTCTTTCCCCTCACGATACGTCTTCTAGCACATTAAAAACACCATATGGATTTTCACCAAAGGAGGTCTTTAACTAAGCACCTGTAGGAATAATTACGACAATTTGTCATTTTGTAGATTCAGAGATATTTCCCAGAATAAAAAACATAAACATACTGTTGGCAGGGGAAGTCATTTGTTTTCATCCTGTGGGGATCACACATAAATATCTGTAAAATATTTCAGTCCAATCCATCTCGTAGTTGTTGAGATCAAAGTGTTGGACCAACTGACTAAACAACCAGCAGCATCATCTGTTGAGCTTCACCACCAGCGTCACTACAACGTCTAAATGTTGCAGACTTCATATGGTCCCTATAGGGTCAGACAGACTGGCTGCAAAGCATCATCATCAAAGGACAAATAGCTGCTTTTTATTTGTGTCTCTATGTATGTGGTCTGTGTGTGCACGTTCTGTTTTTAATCCCACTGTTCTGCTCCTCTGCACTCCCTCACAAGTCCGGGAATTGAATAAATTATGCTGCAGGAATTCCCTGGCACAGTAAATATAAAGAGTGTCATTGTGGTGCAGGCACAATGACACATGGATGGATTTATATAGAGCCTCTGTGATATACTCAGACAGGCCCAGACTGTGCAGAGTGCAGAGAGGAAGCCATTGTCCTGCAGGTCAGACTGAAGCCTGACCAAATTGCTTCACACTGATGTTTGAAATTCCTCCTGCATCCTCCAGAATGACTGTGTGCATAAAATATAGTTCACAAAGTTCATCTGTCATCTCACTATTTATTTCTATATATCACTATTATTGACATAATAGATGCATTTTGTGGCTAAATTCCCATTTTATTTATTGCATTGATATATTATTTTACTCCATCTGTTTGTTTTGCATCTTAAGTACTTAATAAATGTTTACTGGGGATGTTTATGGCTTTCCGAAATGAGAATATTTGTACACACATCTCTTGTTTCAGTTTATTTGATATAAGTGCCCCCTGGAGAGCAGTTCAGTTGACTAAAATGCACAATAAAGCAATAGAATTCTCAACAACTGTGTGATATATTCAGCCTTTTTTCCCTCCCTTCGTCCTTGCAGTGCCGCTGGCGTGTGTGCTGTCCTTCAACGTGGACCAGAAGAATGCCTTGTCCTTCGACGGTCCGCTGGAGGACATGTTTGGCTACACCATCCAGCAGTTTGAGAACAGTGAGGGGAAATGGTGAGTGTCATTCACAGCGCATTTCGAAGACCCGAGGTTATCAAGAGGCCAGACATATGTCATGTGTCACTACTGCAGCATTTCCTCCACACCTCACAGATGTTGGCTGGAGCACAAAACCCATCGCAAACGTGCACCTTGTTACATATATGTGATGGAAATGTGACATAATGATGATCTCATGTGTCCAAAAGTCACCACAGGCATTCATGCTGGTGATATTTCCATAGCACTTCCAGCATTGTGCAAGTTTGAACTGAATGTGGTCAAATAAATGTAAAGGCTGCAGCAGCACAAGGTTAGATCAAATCTATTTCACTTTCTAAGAGCACTAAAATAAACCTTGTCATTCAGTTATGCTTGTTATGCGAAAAATTTAGTTAAAACTACAAAATGTTGAGGTGGTTCTTCTCATATTCAGTCAGTGCATAAGAGAATGATTTTACCCTTGTGGTGAGGGGCAAAAGAGGTTAAAACGAAAAATGTGCAAGCTTAAATTTCACTCATACCAACAGCATGGACGTTTTCAGTTACTGGGGTTATTTCAGCTCCCGCAGGCCCCTGTTGAAAGACCTCCAATAAACCCACTGCAGACCTGCTCAGAACCAAACAGTACTAAAGCTGTTGGTGGAGCACTGAGGAACTAAAGAGCCAAATATTTCCCTCAGGAGTTGGTGGAGACCAAAAACAGAACTAAAATAGAGTCAGTGTTGGAAAAATAATGGTAATGTTACTCTGTATTATCTGCATGCATAGATAGTCATTGGTGTAGTCTGGCTTGTTTGTATTTCTTTAAACCAATCACAGTAATTTTGGGCGGTGCTAAGCCCAGGATGCAGCGATGGTGCCCCTGTGTAATAGTGTTGTGGGAACTTGTCGTGATCGAACAGTTGCAAATTCACAGAGAGAACAGAACAGATCTGCCTTACCACACAATAAACAGTTTAATCACAAGGTATTTTGAAAATGGTACCACAGAGGTAGAGGAAGAGGACACTAGTTTAAAGAAAAAAAAAAGCAAGATATTTCCTCAGAAGGTGGTGGAGACCAAAAATAGAGCAAAAAGAGAGTAAACGATGGATTTACCTTTCTCCACTGGGCAGAAACACGACTCCCAATTATTTCAAATATTGCTGTTTTAGCAGGATGTGCAAATAGCCACTTACTTTACAGGTGACTATAAATCTGTGGTGTGTTTATGGTGTGTTTTTGCTGCTCCTCAGTGACCAATCAATCAATTACTGCAGATTTAAAGTTTCAGTTTAATGTCTCTGCATTTTTATAGACATTACAAAACAGGCCCCAGAACTTGAATAATCAATAATTTATTTGAGGATTCACTTTAAGAAATGAGGAAAATGTCCCTCCTGCACATAACGTTCAATAACTAAAGCTTTGACAGCAAAGTACGTTCATAAACTAACGCTGTGAGACAGCAGAAAAGTCTGTTTTTCCCTTTTTCTGCACACCCCTGTTTCCAGCTGTGGCACTGCTGTTTCTATTGCAGCAGGTGCCAAGCATACATCATGAATAAAGCTGGAAGGAACAACAACTAATCCAGCCTGCCAAGAAAGGTGTTGAGGAACAAGCTGACACCTCTGCACATAATTGTTCCCTTTCTGTTATAGAAAATATTTATTGCTTAAAAGGGGTCTGGCAAAAAAAAAGCCTTTCAGCTGAGAACATTTTATTTTGCCAAGATGAAGGACTCAGTTCAGTTTGATTAAACTCTAAAACCCACCAATTCACCTGTAAAACAACGTGAATGATACAACAGCAGCTGCTGCTGTAATGAGGATCCTGGTCTTTACTGCGAGCTGTTAACCGTAAACTGGCCGCCAGAGTATCCACATACCCAGCCTGTAAATACACTGAAGCCAAGCATCCGTGGCTCCACGCTGAAACAGTCTGGGAACACGTTTTTAAAACCCTGTTAAATGCTATTAGGAGTGTGGTTAATGGCTCTCCGTCTCTTGTCCTTTCTACATTTGTCCTTTAGTTACTCGGTTTGCTTCTCTCCAACCTGTTGCAGTCGGATTCCTGCCCACATGTCTGTACCTGGTGCTGCAGTAATGGTCTTATCAAGCTCATATGAGATCAATTACACTAATTCACTCACTGCTAATCGGTGGAGACGACTGTAATGGAACCTGCTCCGTGATCCCTGATTCCTTTGGTAGCATCTCCAAATAGCGCTGCTTTGTTTCTAGTTGATAGAAAAGTATTAGCCTGAGTGATAAGAGTTTCGGTGAAGAGGTTAAAGCTGGGAGAAACAACCCGGGTAAAACAGGCGGAGAGCAGTGAGATGCTGAATGATGGAGAGATTTCAAGAAGCAAAATCAGAGATGATTTGTAGCTCTCTGTGCTACATTTGGGAGAACATTTTAATGACAAAATATAGTGATGTAACACGTTGGTTACCATAAGTGGGAGGTGACTGATTAGTCGCAGATGTCTCCAGCAGGCCTCCACCCTCAGCAGTGTTGAAAGGTGAATCAGATGCACTGAGAAAATGTGTTACATGTGGCACAGATGGTTCATCCTTTCATCACAGGTCTTTGCAACTTTGGCTCGTATCAATTTTGTCTTCTTCCCACAACATTTCTGGAGTAGATCTCAGGAAAAATAGCATGCTGCAAAAATTTCCTACGGCAAACAAACCAATTATGACTTGTTTGTGTAAAGAATTTGTACAAAGTCTGGAGAATCTTTCTAGTATCAGACTAACAGAGCATGCCAATGACTAGAAGAAGTTTCTTGAAAGTAGCATGCAATTAGCTTTCTTTTGTGTTGAGCATTTTTAGAAATATCTTCATGAATGTAATGTTTATCAGACATATAGATAAAATATGTTAGCTCTAGGAGTCTTGATAAGTACATTTTGTTCCCTTTGGACAAAGCCAGGCTATTTGTTTTTCACTCTTTGGCAAAAGCTAAGCTAACTGGCTGGTGTCTTTGGCTTTATATTTAATGGACAGTTTTCAAGACAGAAAGTATTTCTCCAAATATTGAATTTATGCTTTCAATTATTTGATATAGCTTTAGAAGTTCCAGATGTGCAAAGTTGTAAGATTTGTCTGATTCTGCAATTTTCTGGAGATAGATGCCTGGACAGCAGTTAATCGTAATGCAGTTCACTTCTAAAAAAAAAAAACCCCAGATAGATTGAATATTAAGTACACCCAACTGCTTAAAGAAAAAGTTTAACCTCGTTTACCATTTTAATTTAACATGTGATCATGTTAACATTTGCTAAACACAAAGTACAGCTGAGATCGATAGGAATGCTGCTAGATTTGCAAGTGTTTTGCCATTAACCAAAGTATTGGACATGAGCAATCGACTGATTATTGGCCCAGTTGATTTAATATTCCACATTATTCTGATCTGCATCCATCTGAATCATTATTTTTTAAAAACTGATTCCTGATGAAATACATTCATTTAAAAATGCGCTACTTTAGCTCTGATGAATTGGATTCCTCTGTCTATAGTTACTCTGTGCTCGTGAGTAATGTTGAATTAAGTACATAGCTAATTGGTTACACTTTATGAGTTATATCAACACTAAAGAATAAGTGTTCAAAAGTTTGTTTTTAATTAAACAGATGTAACATTAATAAGGAAAAATATTTCACATGATTTTGGGTTTGCTCCATGTGTACGTCAGTGGTTATCGACCTTGATTGATAATAATCATAAGCCCTGAAAAAACAATAGCAGTCTATCCATAGTGGACAATTTAGATGTTGACCAGATGATGGTGTGAGATATAAAGCCAGTGGATCACCAAAGTCATGAAAAGCATTCATCCTCTGGGCACCATGAATGTCTGCGCAACATTTCACAGCAATCCACTCGAGAGTTTGTTCAGATATTTCATTGGTGAACTGACAAACCAAAAGAAAAATGAGATTTTATCACCCTAAACAATCCTTGATTCTTTGAACTGCCTTTTTTTTGCATTTATACAAGCAGGGAAGACAATAAGACGCAGATGGGGAAACTACAAAGTCATAGTTCAGTGCATTTTACCATGTTATACTGTTTATCTTACTTTGAAGACAAAGAAAACCTGTTGAGTGTCATAAAAATTCATAAAGTTGTGGTGTTTCTCACAGGCATCTGACAGCAGACGGAGCTGAGTGTGTTGTTGTACTCCACGTCTCG
Organism: Stegastes partitus; assembly: GCF_000690725.1. Lineage (NCBI taxonomy): Eukaryota > Metazoa > Chordata > Actinopteri > Pomacentridae > Stegastes > Stegastes partitus. The sequence continues at coordinate 176,192 of NW_007578486.1, forward strand.
CTTTAGATGACCAGGGCCCATTAGAGTTGAGGAATGTTAATAAGCCTGAGTGTTTAGAGGAAGGCAGATGACCGACTCTTTTTAGCATCAGAGCACTGATGGAGCGACATGATGTTATGAAACCCACACATGGACGTGTACTGTAACACAGTCGGACATATTGTACCCACATGTCCGGCACAGAGCTGCAGATACAACAACACTGTATTGGTCTGCAGACAGTATCCATCAGTGTGAGTCCATCAGTATGTGTTGAGGTGACAATTAAATCGTGATTAACTGTTGTTTTTAATTCCCGCTATTTTATTGTTAGTGTGTCAGAGTGATAATACATTTACCACGACAGCCACAGACTCATAAGCCAATCATAATAAGCCAAAACAGCTTTACAAGTCAATCACAACCTGTGGTTTATGTTTCATTTAACTATCGAGGTGTAATTAGGGCCAAGTTTAAATTGTTGTGGACCTTAGAAACGAACCTCAAACTCACCAGTTCCAACTTTGCCAACCCGTAATTCCTGCAATAATATATGAGTTGTGCTTGTTATCATAATTGTAAAACCGTGATGCTGTTGTGTGGTTTTTGGCTCCATTTCCAACCAACCAGGTCCCAACTGCTGTTTGTTTTTTCAGGGTTCTGATTGGATCACCGCTGTCGGGTCAGCCAGCCAAACGAACCGGAGATGTCTACAAATGTCCAGTAGAACGGCAAGGCAACAAATGTGTCAAACTGGAGCTGCCCAGTAAGAATATTATGTCTGTGTGCAAACTGTATACATCTGTCTCAGTCCTCTGTCCGCTGTAACCCCAGACTGACTTCACGATGTTGAGATCAGGGCTCTGTGGTGGGAACTTTTTGTTCTTCTTGCGGTTGAGGACAGTTCACAAGACTGTGGCTGCATGTTTGGGCTTGTTTTCCTGCTGCAGAATCAATCTGAACTGACCACTTTCTGATGCTACTGAGTGATGGATAAGAGTCTAAAATTCTAAATTGCACAATACAGTATATAACAAATGTCGAATTAGGATTAAAAATATGAATAATAATTAGGGATGCACGATATATCGGCGACCACAACGGTATCGGCCGATATTGATGACTGTCTAACATTAGCACCTTCGTCTCTACATTTGATATTGCTGCTATTTCACAGATGTTTTTACTTTAATAGTCCTGAATTTAAGATTAAATATGTTTAAATACATTTAAACATGTTTTACTTTTGTTACATTATAAAAAAGACTATTTGGTATGGGCTTCTTTAGAATAGTTGTCACATTCTCACAGTGATTACTTATACTCATTTTTCGTTGTGAACAAAAATTGAATATCGGTAATATCGGTTATCGGCGATATCAGAAGTCTTAATATCGGATATCGGTATCGGCCAGAAATTTTAATATCGTGCATCACTAATAATAATGCCAGTATAACAAAAAAACAAAAGGCAAAACCTCTATATTGTTAAAACACTACTGACTTAAAGCAATGATCCATTTCCTTTATGGTAATTTTATATTGTATGATTGATGGTCAAGCGAGTGAATACAGATTATGCACTGTAGTATTTGCATTTATACTGCTGGGGTACTTTCGTAGTACTTTTGAGACTCTGAGTAGTGTTTGCATGTATTCTTATCAGGCTGCACATGGACCCAACTACTTCCACTGATAATATCAGACCGCTCTGCAAAGCACTCTCTGCTGCTGGTTTACATTATTACTATTGCATGGTTATCATCAGCATACTCCCTGCTCTGAATGCACTGCAATAATCGAAGGGCACTCAGAAGATTTTGGTGATTCTGATTTTCTGTTATCTGCATTTTAGTAGCTGGGCAGTCAGAGGACACTGGGAGATTTTAGTGAGCACAGGATGTCAAGATCAAAAATCAGAGATAGAGACGACAACTGATCATTTTATCCCCTGCTACGTATCATAGCTGACAACTGATGCTGCATCTTAGTCACCTCTTGTCATCCTGTCAAAGACCAACACATCAGATTTATTTTTTCCTCCATTGTTGACCAATAGGAGCTCAGACAGTGCTTCCTTTTGCACATAACATAGAAAAGTGGAAGACAGGCCAAACTATCATCTTCGTGCAACTTGATTTTTGAATTTTTCATACTTTCGTTTTTAATTCCTGCGAGCACCAAGCAGCCAGTACCATTCCCGCCAGTGTTTGTTTGTGCTGATATTTCCGATAGTTGTCATCTGACGCCTCTTTTCCACTGAAATCTAGCGGGTTGTAAAAACGAAACTCTTCGGTTAGACCTGTTGTCTCTTGTGTGTCTTGGCCAAGTCTCAGCAGGAATTCATGCCTCTTTGATTATCAGCCTTAAACAATAAAAACAAGGGAGACGAAAACAGGATTTAGAAAAATTAGCAGCACAGAAATGATGCCCTTTCATGCGAGGAAGTCAATGAAACCGTGAAAAATATGCATAGCTGTGTATGCAAACATTGTAAATCTCAGCGCTGCTTGCCGTGTAATTGTAGCTTACTGCTGTGTGTTTAAGTTTGCTGCATATCTGACTCTGTCTCCTGGGGAGGAAGTTAGGCCCGGCTGAACCGGAAGACAGTAAATAAACAGAGTTTTAATGTTTCATCCTTCCAATTTCTCCTAATTAAACAGATAAACACAACTTAGCTCCCGGTCAGCAGTCTGCAAAGCCTCTATTAGTGCTCATCTGTGTGTCTACACGTGATAACACAAAGTCAGTGTGTACAGTACATTTGCAACTCTCAGTTTCGAGACTCAGTACTTCAATACAGCTGCTCACACTTCAGAATTATCAAGTAACGGGCGTAAGATTCATCCCGCTGTTGCTACATTACTGGCTTCATGTGCTGATACTTCACACTCCCCCCACTCACCAGTGAAGAGGCCCGTATTTGTTTTGTCTTGGATGAGTTAGAAGGGTAAAAACCTAAATCTCACAAGCTCAAGTTTAGTCTGGAAGATCTCCACTGGGAATCAAGACTTGCAGTCAGAGCCAGAACGCTCAGCAACAAAGGGGGAGTGGTTGACAAGATGATAACAATGACAGTGATGTGTAGTAAATTTAAAGTGAAACTAGGTATGACTCAGCAGCTGTATGACCTATTTGTTACCTTGGACTTTGTCGGTGGATATTTTAAGAGACATTACTTAAGTGTCCCTGATCGTGAAGCAGATCAAGGACAGCCCAGCAGGATGCGACACGAGTCTGTCCGTCCTCTGAGTCACTGCTGTCTGTGCCCACCGACGACGCCTCAGCCTCACACTGTCAGATCTGTCTCCGCGCTGAGTTTATACGTTCCCATTGCGGCGATGAGTGAGGCCAAACCATAATGAGCCAAGTTAAATTTGTGTGGTTCTTGTGTTGTAATATTTAATCGCACTTGCATCCGACCAGTAAAACTGGAGGCTGGTTCCGCCGTGACAATTAAGTGTGATGAAATTCTGGCAAGAGACTCCAACGCCCAGGGTTTCTGGGCTGTCTGCAATATGTTTACATTCTGTTTGGAAAAGTGAGTCCAAATGAGAAACAATAAACATCATCTTGCTGACTGCACAAATGGAAACTCAGACTGGAGTTTTACAAACTGGAGAACCACTGCTTGACAAATAAAATAGGAAATAAAAATGATTTAATATACCATTGTTAATATAGTGATGGCTGGTTATGGCTGAAGATATTTTATATGATCTTGTATATATTCATAATTAGTCATGTTAAGCAGTGTTGGGATTGGTGTTTATCTTTATAAATTTTTTTAAAAATGCATTACTTTGCTTATTTTGCTTCTCCCTACATCAGCAAAAATTCTTATCCCAAAGACCAAATCGAGCTTTCTGCGTCCACCTAAGTCCTGCGGATATCTGCAAACAATCCAAAAGTTATGTTCACGCAAAGCTGTTCATTTTTCCGAACAAATGGTGCTTAAAAAAATGATTGCTATGAGGAAAGACTACGAGGAGATTCTCTGTCGTCCACACGTTTATAATTCATCATATAAAGAGTTGTAATGGAAGCAGCCACTGCTGGACTTTCGAGGTTCCTTGATTTGTACATGCTTTCCATCAGTGGCGCCCGAACACAGCGGGAAGCTTCTAAATCTCCATAAATTCTGTTCTATGTCCACCCACTGTGCTCGATGCATGTCAGGATGGATCACTGACATGGTGGAGCAGCCTGATCTGTAGCTAACTGCAGCATCCTGTAAAAAAATGCAAAGTCACAGCCAGGCTTTCAGAAACATCCATGTGTGTAACTCTGTGTTCGATATGAGAGGCAGAGCGACCGTCTGCATACAGTGTACGTATTGCAGTATAAATAGAACCAAGTAAGCGTCCACTGTCCACATTCAAAGTCTGCATCAGTCTTGAATTGGTCATAATAAGTAGGACATGCTCATCTTTCTTTTCTGCTCTTTTTAATAAAGTGTTGCCACTTAGCCTACAGCAAAGTTGGTTAAAACCAGCTTAAAGAGCAGCTCACAGAAAAATGTTGTGGCGAGAACAAAGCACAGTTGCATGTCTGAGAGAGTTAAGGATGGACTGCTTCAAAATAAAAGTAGTACCTGGAACTGATAAGTAACTCAAATGTGATTACTGAATTTAGAAACAGTAATGTTGTTACACTGCTGCATTACAGACAAATGTAATGTGATTATAGTACGGTGTTGCCCCCAACACTGTTCCTAAGTAACATGTAAACTACTTGCAGTTCATACCGAGGAAATGACTGGTTATATTGGTTACATATTTTAGCGGAGGCCACGTTACAAATTGAAATTTGACCTGTGTCTCCTCTCAAGAGGTCATTCCAGAGCAGGAGAGATTGTGTTAAAGGTGCTGTTTGTTCTGATAGTTATCTTAAGTACCAGTTCACTGAGGAAAAAGTGTGTTTTCTCCTCGGCAGCTGCTTCCAGTCCCACATGCACGTATCAGGAGGTGCAGGATGTCGATCTGTGTCGCTCATTTTTATCAGATAGTTCAGAAATAAGGCAAGGTCACTTTACAAACGAGGTTATTTTCACTTCACAGTTTAACTTGGTGTCACATCCTAAGTGTGTTTGAGTAACCGCGAGATGTTTTTGTCAGCAGGGAGTCTTGAGCAGCTCCAACATGTTCGCTGTGTGAGCTTGAGGGCAGGAAACAGAGGAAATAGGGATCTGAAAACACTCAGTGCTGAAGAAAAGACAAAAACTAACAGCTCTGCTGCACATGTCAGTATCATGCTAATGAGAATCAAACATTGTTTCACATCAAAATGCCCTCATGGGAGGTTTAATTCAAAAGTAAGAAAGCATGTCAATGAGTGTGTGCGTAAGAGAGAATATGTAGATTCCTCAGAGGGAAAAAATAAAACATTCCCAAGCTGAAGCAGGAGATTCTAATTTTAGCCACATGTTGTGATTGCTTAATGATTCGATTCCTCTATTTTTTCTTTACAACTGGGATGTCTATCAGCAAAATGTCTGTGCTCTGTATTCTTAGTTTACAGCCATAAGCTTCACACAGAGAGACAGTATGGTAAAGTAATGAAACAAACTATATTTAACCACATGTTGGAGGTTATTATATCTTTGGGATGGACGGAAGTAAGAAAGTAGAGCAGCTTTCTTCCTGTGGGAAAATGAAAGAGAGGAATTTGTCCAGCTGTTCTTCTTCTGTGCTGCTCTCTGATTGTCTCATTCTGTTTATTCATCCAAATTTTTTTTTTTTTTTTCAGAAAACACAACCGTTCCCAACTTGCGTGAAGTCAAGGAGAACATGACCATGGGAAGCACACTAGTGACCAATCCCAACGGAGGATTTCTGGTAAGGAGGAAGTGGTCTACATTGTCTATACCAAACAGAGAAGAAGCACTGATCTTTGCACTTTTCTCGAAACCTTTGGACTCCGTGGAAACTTTGGGTTTGACACTCAGTGTTCCTAAATCAGGCTTCATGTCCTGGGAATATAACAGGATGCTGTGAATCAAACGTATGTGCAATGCAGAGACACATATGGTAGTGGATGAGAATTCCAGTAAGACTTTAATCTGAACTGATGATCGGATTAACAGGGTGTGAAAATTACAGAAAGAGTGGGCGAAGGGCCAAAAAAAAAAGTATTTATGCAACTTGTTAAGTGGTCCAAGAAAATCTGAGAGAGAACATGCTTTATAATGTTGGACTGTGAGGACACATCCAGTACAGCTGCATGTGTAACTCAACCCCTTAATGCGGTTACAAGGACTTTTCAGCACCATGTGTTTAACTCAACACTAATCAGAACTAATACAAAGCACTTAAAGGTTCTGAATCAGGCCAAGAGTATCGCTGAAATCAGACTTTTGCGTGAATAATGAGTAAAATGCTCTTTTAACACCGCTTGTCAGCAACTGGACTGTAGATGTGTTTGGAGTTAACTGGGTGTTTATAATTCAGATTTTTAGTCATGCCACTGGATATGCCAGTTAGTCATTCCCAAGCAGCAACCTTGAGGAATGAATAATAAAGCCAACACAGAAGTAGCCTGCTGCACCTGATGTAGATGGATATAGGCCTGCCATTTCATACAGCAACCTCCTCATCTTTCACTGTCTACATCTTATTAATTCACAACAACAACCTCCTACTAGTAACCTAGCATGCTATAAACCTGTCACTGTTTTCAGGGATTGCCATCAATGCACCCTGGACTTAACACCATCCGAGATGATTATTTGGTTTAAAGAAATACGAACGAGCCAAGACCATTCAACATGGCGCTGTGTCAGTGCTGCTGAATGGTTTTGGTTTTCCAACGTGTAAGTGCCAAAAATTGCAGTTCCTCAAATGGCCACTTGACGCCGACTCAAAAAGCGAGTCCATGCCTTTAAAATACCACATTGTACCAGAGAAACAAACATGTTTACAGCTTGATATAAAAAACTGTACTGGTCTCTACAGCTAATTTTCATGTTCATGACAACTGTATGATGGTGATTTATTGCATAACTATTTAAATTGTATTAAGGCTTAAAGTTATGCGTGATAAAGGGCGTGGTCACTTTGACTGACAGGTGGTTGGCGTCCATTGCTCGCCTCAGCTTCAGTCACACTCACCATTTTTGGATTAGCTGAGATTTAGGAGGAGTCAGGCGCTGGCCAAGATGCTGATTCTAATGTCGCCACACTGAATGCTTCATGAACCCACACTGAGCTTTCAATGTGGAGACCTATAGATGACGTCATGGAGGGGTCATCCATCTTTATATACAGTGATTGACTGATTGACCACTTTGGTTTGAACTGAAATACGGATTACCATGAAATTCTGCACAGATATTAATAATCCACAGAAGATAAATCCTATTGTGGCTCAGGTGGTGGAGCAGTATCTCCACCAATCACAAGGTTGGTGGTGGATCATCAGAAACCTCTGATGGCAGGTCAGCGCCTTGCATGGTAGCTTTGCCACCATTGTTATGTTAGTCTGTGAGTGAGTGGGAAACACATTGTAAAGCACTATTTAGAAGCTAGCTAAGGTTAAATGGAACTTCAGGTGTGTGCTATTTAGTGATCCACTAACCTTTCAACCATCATCAGTCAAAATGTTGATTCGTTCACGTCTTCTGTTTCAACCTCAGCTTTACTTTCTGTTTGCAGTTAACTACTAAATGATAGCATTCTTATTCAATTCTAATAACAGGAGGTGAACACGGTAAATGAAGGGACCATGGTAAAAAAAACATTTAAAACACCACTATCTTGCATGTTTGCAAACTGCAGAAATCCTCAACAACTCCCTTCTAATACAAGGAAAGCACTGAGGTTGTGGAGCCTGCAGGGAAATCTCAGGACACAACGCCAAAAGATTAATAGATGTTATTCAATTTTCCAGTTATTGTTGGTAATTTTAAAGCCCGGCTCCCTCACAAACTGTTTCTCTGTTCCTTCTTGCTCCGTCTCCCTGTGGAGAAATACACTCTGAAGGGATCTCTGGTGGTTTTTAATAGTCTCTGTGTAATCCCCACTTTGAGTAGTTCTTTCCTTTTGGGTTCTGTGTTCAGTAGCGCCGAACCTCCTCTCACACATGGCCTCACACTGGTGGAAAAGCTAACCAGTCACAGCCTGCGAGTTTCACTTTCTCAGTTTGTTTGTATGTGTGTGTCTCCGCAGGCGTGTGGTCCTCAGTACGGCTACATGTGCGGCCAGCAGCAGTACATCTCGGGAGTCTGTGCGAATGTCAGCTCCTCCTTTGAGATCCTCAACTCCGTGGCACCGGCCGTGCAAGGTACTGTCAGAGTAAGACACCGCAGATCCGTGCAGGATGTGGCGGCATCTTTACAACTCGCCTGTCCGGGATAAGAGATTAAAATCTACTCTTCACTTGTACCACCCAAGACCCTGACATTAAACTCACCCTCCCTCAGCGAAGAGGGAGATTAGAGCATTCTTCTTAATGTAAACTTGTCTACCCCCTCCCCATCCCTCTCAGGCCCAACCCAGCCCAGCCCTTCTGCTGTGTTGTATGCCCAAGTTAGGAGACAGTTTACTGGGCCTGCACTCAGTCCCCCCTGGAAGAAAACAGCCTAGAAAGAACCGGAGAGTAAACAGTCGACAGTCATTTGCTTCTGTTTCTCTTGTTGTTTCAGAGACTGTTTGTCTTCCATTACTTTACCAGAAGCAAACGTAAATACACAGACTGATCATGTAGTCCTGCGAAAACCCATTAAAATGACATTGAGCACCGACACTCTGAACCCCAAAGTTTATTGGAGTTTTTTGCTGCTGTCACATTTTTACTCGCTGTGGGCTCATTTTTCATTGCAATATAAAGTCCTGCACCGCTTTGGAAACAGCACAACCATGACTAGAGGCACAGAGAAGTCTTTAATGTCACATGTGCAGTATGAGACAGCTATAATTATCATGAAAGAGAGAAAAAATAATGAATTTCTTTGGTTATTTATTGTACACAAATTGGAAAAGTCAACATGTACAATATTTTTCCAAGTGCCTCAATGTGTTACCATGACTCTACATAATATAGATATTTTGCTACTTATGTTTTTAATTTGTCACCATTCGTGCCGCCTATCTGCACTTTTTTTGATTTAACACCACTGCCTAAAAGCCCCAGCTTTTGTTTTAATCACATGACTGCATTGCTTTAGAGTTTTTTTTACAGAATCAGGTTTTGTTAAAAGTTAAAATGATTAAGTGATCTTGATGAATAAATACAATTTGAACATTTAAACTCACCAGTGGATTTTGTGGTCCAGCTGGTTAACATTTGCCAAGTGTTTTATCATAAACAGATCTTTTCATTACTGAATCCTAGTAAAATAATTAGCTGATACACTAAACATAATCCAGGCTTTTTTAGGTCTCTGCGTGTATAGTTTGGAAGCTGTAAATCAAATTTACAACCACTGCTCATCAGAGAAGATCTCAGGACCCCTCGGTTAAATACTGAACTCAGGAAGACTGTCCTCTGCTACCATGATGGAGGGTTTTTAGTACTTTTTTCCTTGTTTTATGATCCTCTACATCAGTGGTAATAAACTTTTCCGACCTCTGAACCCTTAAAGAAACATTTTTTTGTGGTAGAAATGTTTTTTTTCCTTCTTTTCTGTTAATAATCTCAAGACCCTTCAGTCCCACACACACACAGCGAAACCCAGCTCTACATTATTACATTTTGATTTGAGGCTTGTGTGTTTACTGCGGGCACAAGTAAACAGGATGAAGGCTGGATGTGTTACATAATCCAACATCTTTCTGAGGAGACGAATCAGCAGTTTTATTTGTTTATTTACCATCGACTCATTCATCTGTGGAAATGTGTATAAAATATGTCTCAGCTTTCAGTTTGCATGTTACTGTGCACAGAGAAACTGAAACTCCTTTTTATTAACTAAAGTTTCTGGCTTTGTTCCAGAGTGTGCGAAGGAGCTGGACATTGTGATTGTTCTGGACGGATCCAACAGCATCTACCCCTGGTCCAGCATCACCAACTTTTTGAGCCGCTTCATTGAGAAAATTGAGATCGGGCCGAAACTCTCGCAGGTCGGTTGAAAGAATGAACAAATTTAAAGCACATCAACTCTGTGTGTCCTAAACATGTGATGTAGGCAGTGTTAAAGAACAAATGAATGAATTGTTATATAACATTGGTCCAACATTTTCAAAAAAAGGATGAATGAAGGAATATTTTATTTGCTGCCAAGTCAAGTTTTCATATTAGACTTGATGACTTAAGTGTCCTCCATTATGGAATTTTCCACACGGTGCCAACAGCAAGAATAACTGCAAGATGTCCTTCATAAAACAGACTTCATGAAGCAAAGTTTTGCAGTCGTTAAAGTAATTTCAGCCTCTGTCTTACTAAGTTATACCTTGAGTCTATTTCTGTCCGCTCGTCTTGGATCGCTCTGCGAATGGGTGATTAGTTTTTATTATGGTTACATTGATCTGGCCAGGAGCTTGTGGAGTTTTCCACAGGGAAGCACTGGAAAGTCTTCTAACTGTGGAGCCCGGTGGTTGAAAGTCACATCTTCCATGGCGGCTGCAGTCCTGTGCCTTCTGTATAAAGAACATTGTGTCATATCAACCCCACCAGACCCGGCCACATCCTCTGCAGACGGTCTGGGAGGGGCGGCCGAGGAGAGAAGAACACAGAAGGAGTGAAAGGAAAAACAAATTTTATGCCGAATAACGTTCATTAGACAAAAGTGTGTTTGCTTGTGTGTTTTCCAGGTGGGCATTGTGTCCTATGGTGAGACCGTTACTCACCGTGTCAACCTGAGCCAGTTTGACAACACTCCTGCTCTGCTGGATTTTGTCAAAGACCTTCCTCAGCAGACCGGCTTCAAGACCATGACTTTCCTGGGCATCGATACTGCCAGGTACTCAACACTAGCCTCCCCTCCCTCCTCCTCCCCTTTGGGTGAGCCTGGCAACGCTGGGCCACAATTTGCGATTGAGTCATCGTGGTCTGGCAAGGTTTAATGGACATTTTAATGGGAGAATGTCATTTCACGTTACTGGACAATAGGCTCAGCAGCACAGTTGTCACTGGGTTGTAATGATCACATTTTCCCTAAAGCAGCCAGCAGACGATCCCTGGCTGGTTTAACATGCATGTGGATGTTTTCCAAACTTAAATCTTGAACACAAAACAGAGCTTAATGGGGGAATTATCTGACAGGTGTTTCTATCATTTCATCTGCACTA
>NW_007578486.1:188039-223153 GCF_000690725.1 Stegastes partitus
AGCCTGACCCTTGTTCCAGGATCCAGGATTAGTGGCCTTATCTTCCATTCTTTTATGGGCTGTGATATTGTTCTAGTATTCTGGATAAGAAACCAGCCCGGCAGACATGATGCGTTAACATGTTCTGTATGTTATAATGTGATCCTAACCTGCAAATGTTATTGGAATGAAACAAGCATGTGTACTTCTCTATAAAATCTCGGTAGTATCAGTAGGTTTAAAATAATTCAAAGTTAATTTAATTTAAAGAAATCTGAATGACTTTAACCAGATGTTACTGTATTTAGAAGGTTCATAGATGCTTTTTGAGAAAAAAAACTATGACACCTATGTCTGCCATCTTAAAAAATGGCCGCCATTTTTAATTTTTGCATGGCTAATGCTTAGTTCTACATGGCGTCCAAGAAGTCATTCACATACCAAATGTAAAGCATGTCCAACAATGAGGACCTCTTTGCCCAACTAAGATAGCAAATGGCTTGTCACTGATCAGCTGATAGTCCAAAGTTATATTCTTCTGATGGAAATTTTCTACGAATCAGGAAGGAAGGCTTCATGCCAGAGCGAGGTGCACGACCTGGAGTGAAGAAGGTCATGGTGATTGTGACAGACGGAGAGTCACATGACTTCTATAATGTCGACAAGGTCATCGGAGCCTGTGAGGACGATGACATCGAGAGGTTTGGCATTGCCGTGAGTACTGCTTCTGGGTTGTTTTCAGAAATGATCATGAACATGTATGGGAGTTTTGTGTTTACCATATCTGTTCAAAAAAGTCTAGAAAAGCTGAATTATTTGAAGCACAAAGCATTAAAACTGACTCATATAAATGTCTTCAGAACAGATTTGTTAAAAAATATGTATCTGTCCTCAAAACGCTTGGACTCTTTGAACCATTTAGTCACTCACTTAGTTGTTAAGCTCGTTAAGATAGCTCCTTGTTGCTTCCAGGTTTTGGGAGATTACAATCGTCAGAACAAAAGTGCAGAAGACGTGCAGAAGTTCATCAAAGAGATCGAGTCGATCTCCAGTCAGCCGCTACGAGATCACTTCTTCAACGTGTCGGACGAGTTTGCTTTGCTGAACATTGTGGATGCGTTGGGAAGCAGGATTTTTGCCTTGGAAGGTAAACTTACAAAAACACATACAGTTCGCATGCTTGACTGTGTTATTAATGCATCACAATGTTTTGATTTCATTCATGTTGTTTTTATTTTAAAGATTATGCCTGATTGCTAGACAGATAATGTCTTTATTTTATACAAATCCCAGTAATTGTAATCTAAACAGGAATATTAGACGTACCAAGCAGGTATCACCTAAAAACAGGAAACAATTCTATCACATCATGCCTGCTATTTTTGCCACAGAAGTAATTTTTGCTTGTTACGACTGTTTAATCCTGATAGCAGCAGTTGCAGATTTATGTAAACTGGGCAATACAACTTTAACAAGCAGCTACCGTCTGTCTTTTGCAGATGATCTTGTTTTTTGTTTTTTTTGTCGCAACACTGGGAGGCAGTTAGCTTAGCATAAGTAAGGAGTTAAAGAATTACATGAATTTGCTGAAAACACTTGAGTATTTTAGAAAAAAATGGTCAACTCCCATGTCCATCCAAGAAATATGGAGCTAATATGCTAACGATTTAGCGAGCTTAGCTTTCCACAAAGATCTGAATTAGGGTAAACAGCTGGCCTGGCTCATGACTGTTGTGTTTTTTTTTTGTTTTTTTTTCGTAAAGCTTGAACAAAGGAGATGTGATGTATTGTTTTGTGAACCTGCTATATAGATATATTTCGTTACCTGCGGACAGAGCCAGACTAGCTGTTTCACACTGTTTCCTGTCTATGCTAAGCTAGCAGGCTTCATATCTGCCATGAGGGTGGTTTCATATAATTCTCAGCCAAAAATGGTAACAAATACTTCTCAAAATGTCAAACTGTTTAATGTTTTTGATTCCACAATTATTATATAATGTGACAATTTCATATAAACAGAGTTTGTTTGTGTGCAGTTTATTTATATGTACCTAAATAGAAGTTTTCCCTCTTCAGCTACAACTGGAAACTTCACCTCCTCCTTTGAGATGGAGATGTCCCAAACTGGGTTTAGTGCTCACACTTCTAAAGTAAGTCCGAATCCAATTGTTTATGTCTGATTAATACACAAATGCCATATTTGCAAAGTAAAAGATCACCAAGCCAGACTGAACCGAGTGACGGACGAGTGAATGGTATCTTTAGATCACAGCACAGTTTACATGACTGTAGGCGTTTAGTTTAAAAAGAACAGTTTATTTAATATGCTCACGTGCAGATGTATGCACAGGCGCGGAAGTTTGCTCAGCTACTGAACTCATCCAGACACAGTGCTATCTGGGGTGCATCTCGAGCCCTTCGGGTGATTCATCTCGGTCAGTACAAGCTTCCAGACACAGACTCTCTGTGTTCTGAGTTCACACCGCTGCAGACTGCTGCCGCTTATGTCTGATCGCATGAGAGACAGACGGGAGATAGGAAGGCCAACACGAGGCGCATACGACACGAGGGCCGGCGACGGAGGCTGAATCAGATGCTTGTTGCTTTTGCCCCTTCACACGCTTCTTGAGTTCATTCAGAAGGTATTTCCTACGTCTGTTTAAAGACAAACAAGCCTCTCTTCCTGCTCCTGACTCATGTTTATCACCTCCTCTGTCACTGCGTACGCCGTCTCTGGCTCATTCAGCTCGACAGTACCAGACACCGCCAAACTTAGTTGTACCACTCGAAGACCAAACACGTGACGCCACGTTTTGATGGTCATTAGTGGGAAAGAGCCACTTGATGCAGTTCATTGTGTCAAATTATCCATGTTATGTCCTGTGTGACCCCTCCCCTTCCTATTAGATAACTCAGTTTCCTCTGGACAGAAAAAGATTGATGATAACCATCTGACTTGTGCTATTCTACTCCTGTATTTTATCTTATTTTATGACATATATCTATATTTGTAGTTCATTTATACAGAGTGATTAACTGATTATTTCTTTCCCCCAGTTGACCTGTTAACTGCCAAAAACACTAATTTATTGAAGTATTAAAAACACAAAATACTCAAATTTTTGAGTTTGTATTCACTACATGTTTGTTGTCAGTAGCTTAAATAGTTTGTTGTTGATTAATTTTCTGCTGATCAAATATGAAGCTAAAGGTTTCAGCAGTACTTACTACTTTTTGGATCTTCATGCACAGAAACATTTATGCACCTATTTTATTTTTTATTTTTTTTTACCTTTTGTGCACTACAATTACATTTCTGATCATTTTTATAGATTAAGCCACCCAACAGCATCATAAAATTAACTTTGCTCCAAGTGACATGTATCCCACATGTCAGTGCTTACATTAATATAACAGTCTGAAGGATCTACTGAACTCCATTAGAAAGTGATAGCAAATGTGTAATTTGAATACAGAGTATTTTAACATTTTTATGTTCAGTGCTTTCACCTAATTAAAGGATCAGAGTTCTTCTTCCACCACAGTTTTTGTTTTTGGCTACATTAACATCCCCCACTAAAAAAAATGGTCCTGATGCTGCTGATCTCACGTCCTGCTGTTACTTAAATCTGTCCCACAGGACGGTGTGTTACTGGGAGCAGTGGGAGCGTATGACTGGAACGGGACGGTGGTCATGCAGACTGCTGGAGAAAGTATTGTTCCAAAGAAAAACGAGTTCTACAACCCAGAGATTGAGGTTGGGTACGAAGGACTGGCCGGGTACCTCGGTGAGTGGACGCAAAATGTTGTAAAGCTCCTGAAAGCATTCATTTTGTGAATCTTTACACGTCACGCTTATAGTTTGACACACATCACATTGATACTTTATTATATTGACCTTGTGTACAGTTTGAGGTGTTTCGTCAACTGAATCCACTTTTCTGTTCATTGATTACATGTGAAGTCACTTTGCTAACCTTTCTTGATTCTGGTCTCTTTTTGAAGTGTCATAGATAGAAATTAAAACTTCTGAAAATGTTTTGAATATGTTTGTTTAGGCACAAAATCCTAAGAAACACAGAACAAGCAATGTGGCAGAGCAATTGTGGTCGTGGTTCAAACCTAAAAATTGCTCTTTATAAAGTATAATGATGCTTTTGGTTGTTTTGCATGAGAAATTTGTGACATTCTCAGCAGTTTAAAGTAAGAAATGCCAATTTAGCAACATTTTTGCCAGAAGCTAATGAGCGTTCGATGGTAATTTGGTCTCTGTGGGTTTTCAGTTTCTCTTCCGTTCTTTGACTGCTGTTCTCTCAGTTATCGATTTTTAATTTTATAAAGAAACACTTATGATATGAAGAACAATACTTTTATTAGTAAGCTCAATAAAATGCAGATAACGCACACATTTTTTCACTCGCGCAGACATCGCTTTGAGAGTTTTTGTTTTCAAACTAAGAGGGAGAATTAAACTTGATCCTTCAAGGGATTAAAGAAAATTTTACAGCTGCGGTATAAATATAGAGTTTGTGCCTTGTGGAGGAGAAAGATATGTAATTTGTCTATCTCTGACAGCAGATGCTTCTCTCGCTCTCTCTCTCTCTGTCACATAAATAACATGCACAGACTCTTCTCTCCATCCTGCTGCCTTTTATGGCTCGTAAAGCAACCGCAGCATCTTAATATCAAGTTATTTAATCAACATGTCATTAGACGGAGCACTGGTAGGTCCAGGCTCGCGTACTGTAAACTCAGCTGCTGGCACATGCTCGTACCTAATGGTCAGACGGCAGCACACAGAGCCGTTGTGTGCTTTTTCTAAGAGGGTGTGTGTTCCTGCCAGTTTCCACTAGTGTTTTATAGTTTCCTCCACGCACTCAGATGTAAACAGCCGCCTGAAGAAGCCTTTAAAAATACCTCACAAAAGGGAGCTAGAGTGTGTTTTTTTCCTGGTGGCATCGTAAATTGCAGATAATTCTTCACACATTCCTGAGGAAGCCTGCGCGCACCGAATTTAACACAGTGTGTGCTTGTGATTGTGTTCTCTGCAGGCTATGATGTTCAGTCAGCGTCCACCCCAGACGGAGTGCTGTACATCACAGGTGCACCACGATACAACCATACGGGCCGCGTGGTCATCTACCGTCTGAATGAAACAAACAACGTCGTGGTGTCGCAGATACTGAAAGGAGAGCAGGTGAGTGTTTGTCAGGTTGGCATCTGGGCTAGACTTTGTTTCTCGGTGCATTTTTGCAGGTTCTTTTCATATTCTAAGCTAGCTGGGTCTCCACTGTTATACTTGCTAATAAACCTTAAGAGAAGATAAGAATAGGTTCAATACACACCAACTAATAGACAACAATGCAAGATATGGTGTTGTGCTTTCTCATCGTGTTGTTGTGCTGTCTGTATTTTATGTTTGTTTGTTTTGTTTTGTTTTGTTTACATTATTCATGTTCTGTTAAAAAAAAACAAAAAAAAAACATTTTTGACTCCTCAGCACAACTGACTAATTAGTGAGTCAGCCGTGACCAACAGTCATATGACAAACATTCAGGGAACTTTTAGTTGAACTGCAGGCTGTGTTTGCACAGAGCTGAGAGGAGACAAATATGGAAACAAATGGAAGATTCCATCCATTATCTACAACCAAGCACACTCACATTCACACCTACGGACAATTTAGAATCACCAATTAACCTCAACATGTTTTTGGACTGTGTGGGAGGAAGCCAGAGAACCTGGAGAGAACCCACGCTTCATGGGGAGAACATGCAAACTCCACGCAGAAAGATCCCAGGCGTCCTAACAAGGATGCGAACTGGGGATCTTCTAGTTGCGACATGACAGTGCTAACCACTGAGCCACCTTGCGGCCCATAAATGAAAGATTTAAGTAGTTAAATATCCATAGTATGAAGATCCATCATTTTTCAGTATTTGCAACACTTTGAAAAATAATATACATGTTGATTCCATATTTTCCAATTTTTGTGAAGTAAACATCCAAAGAAATTCAATGTTCTTATTTTCTTTTTTATGACTTATGGCATTATAGCTATGTCATATTGCACAGAGAACTTTTTTTTTTTTTTAGTTCTCTATATTTCTAGCCATAATTGTGTCATTTCCATAGATGTCCAGAATTTTATATTGCAGAAACAAGCACTGCTTGGCATTCAGAGAGTTAATAAAGATGCACCACTTTCCTTCAGAGAATTTAGCTACAGCTGTCAAATCCTCTGCCAAATGCAAGCTTAGGGAGTCTTCTAGATGGACTTTTCAGTGAATAAAATCCAGAAACATAGACCTCAGAAGCCAACAAGTTCAGTGGTCAAAGAGTAAACGCTGATTTCTGGCTTGTCCGTGCAGATTGGTTCTTACTTCGGCAGCGTCCTGCAGACTCTCGACGTCGACGGGGATTCCTACACGGACCTCCTGTTAGTGGGAGCTCCAATGTACATGGGCTCAGAGAGAGATGAGCAGGGACAGGTCTACGTCTACAAAATCGATAAGGTACAAAACACTGACAAGGAGTTTGTCTTATTGCATTCATCAGATTTCACAAGATGTGATTATAGAAAAGCTGGTCATCCTCTCTCTTGGTGTTGATGACCTAATGTTGGTTTTTGCTTCATTACCAGACCGGCCACTTCAAGCACGAGTTCACGCTGAAGCCTATCAATCAGTCGTGTTGCACCGCCCACTCAGCCAGCTGCACGAATAAAAATGAACCGTGTGGTGCCCGCTTTGGTACGGCCATTGCAGCAGTGTTAGATATGAACCTTGATGGGTTTAACGATGTGGCGATCGGAGCACCTTTTGAGAATGATCACAGAGGAGCCGTCTACATCTATCATGGAGACAAGACGTCACTGAAAGAGAAATTTGTGCAGGTGAGAACACTGAGCTGCTAATACCAAACAATCTTTTGTCCACATACATTTATTTGTCTACCTGTGTTGTAGAGATTGGGGGAAACAAGTACTTGTACAAAACTGTGAATGGCAG
Organism: Stegastes partitus; assembly: GCF_000690725.1. Classification (NCBI taxonomy): domain Eukaryota; kingdom Metazoa; phylum Chordata; class Actinopteri; family Pomacentridae; genus Stegastes; species Stegastes partitus. Next base: position 195,029 of record NW_007578486.1, read on the forward strand.
GGCAAGCTGCTCCAGTGTCCTACTAGCTTTTCAAATTTAGCTTCGAATAGATCCTCCCCTGTGCGTAGTCTTCACAAATCTTCATTTCCTCAAGCCAGCACAGCCAATTTCCCATGTATGATAATACCAGATTGAAATAAGCCATTTTTTTTCTCTCTTCTTTGTTCTCCTCAGCGTATCCCTGCAGGTGGCGACGGTACAAAGGTGAAGTTCTTCGGTCAGTCCATACACGGAGTCATGGATCTAAATGGAGATGGAATCACTGATATTACTATAGGAGGTCTGGGTGGAGCTTCGCTGTTCTGGTGAGACGTCCTCAGATATAAACATTCACTCCCAAAGCTACACATTCCACTTCAATCGTTACCAGCAGCGGCACTCGTATCCCGGAGACATCGTCCTACATGTCCGCTTTGCATTGTCTTATTGGGGTTTAGACAGCTGCGCACGTCCCACCGGGCTTGTAGGCTGGAGACCAACAACTTCCTAATGATCTCTCTGTTAAAACCCCCGGCTGCATACTTCAGACTTCAGCCCACAAAGTTCTGAAACATCAGCCCACACCATGATTTAACTTCCCAGGCAGACCTTTTCCCCACAGTTTCTACTGGCAGAAGCTCAACTAAGCTGTGTGAAAACTCCATCTCCCAGGTGGCTTAGAGTTTAAATAGGATTTGGCAGCAGGCGACGACTCTTCCTGGACTGTTGGCTGCGTTTTAGGAAGCTGCAGCAGTTGGATGGAAAGAGTTAAAGCCAAGTTTTGCACTCAAGATGCATCCGTTCCTTGTTTCATCCTTTGATGAAGTGGCTGCACACACACACACACACACATTGCAATAATTGTACTCATGCAGAAAAAATGGTCTTTACTGTCAAATGCGTATTTCACAATGCACTGGTGTGTATTTAGAATGTCACTGTTGTGGCTAATTGAGGCTGAGCTAGTTGCACATAAGGTTTAGGGCCTCCCTAAAGGGTCACAAGATAAATCTAAAGGGTTGTGACGCAGCGGAGTGATACTATAAAGTAAAATGGAAAGAAGCACTTCAAATTGAAAGTTGTCCAGTACTCGAATAAATGCGTTGTGCTTAGGTGCTGTTTGTTTTTTGTATTTTTCCAGGTCCAGAGACGTTGCAGAGCTGCACGCCAACATGACTTTCAGCCCTGCTAAAATCAACCTGCAGCAGTCTCAGCACCAGTGTGAGCACGGTGGACGCAAATCTGTGTGTGTGACGACCGAAGTGTGTTTCTTCTACAGCATCAAATCTGACCAGACGGGCTCAGACTCCAATGCGGGTGAGCTACAGAATATACCGTGACGTCGCTCGTGATCCTGACTCCCTCCGGATTCTACTACATGTTTTCTTTATTTGTTTTGTCCTGCAGAAATCCGCTATAGTTTGACTCTGGATGCTCTGCGTGCAAAAGCCAGGGCTTCATTTCTTAACGCGTCGGATAAAAATGACCGTCGGCTTACCAAGGCCTTCGTCATCAAAGACAGACAGAGAAAATGCGTGAAGGAAGCTTTCATGATGTCGGCAAGTACTCTGATCCTTATGATTGTTTCTTACTTGTAAAAATGTAACCACAAACTTTTCTGTAGCCCTCTGTCCAGTAGGAACAGTATTCAGATCAGCCGGATGCCTTCGATCTCTTCATGCATGTTGTATTGTAGTGTTTGTTTTGGATGTAAATGGGGTTCGAGGGCTGTTAGCCAGATAGGAGACAGGACAAAGCTGTGAGAAGGCCGATGCAGAGCAGCAAGACCTTGATTCTAACATGAAACAGACCCATCCTGATCAAAGCAGGCTCGGTTCAGCCCCGTGCTGCTCTGGCTGATAAATGATGTGCAGACACATGGAGAGATTGGAAGAAAATGAGAATGAATGAAGAGTAACTAAAAGGGTGAATCGGGTGTTTTGTGAATGTGACATTTAAGGTCAAGATTTCTCCATGTGATCCAACGAGATCTAACAAGATGATCGCACACCGTTGGTCACAACTAAAACCTTTGAACGTTACCACTGCACCACCTACTGTAAACCTAAGCAGTGTCCAGCAGTTTTCTCTTTCCAGACTTTCACTGCTGCCATGGATTTCTCTGATTAGCTGCCTCTAGGCGAGAGAAAGAGGAACTAATCAGTGGGAACAGCTGTTGTTGCTGTGTGTGCTGAGCATGAATACCTGCTCTGTTCTTGCGTGCCAGTTTGTGCAGAAGCTTCCCACATATTCCAGGGCAGAGGTCTTCGGAGGTCAGAAAATTTGTCCCAATTGCAGAATGCCGCAAATCTTTCTCCTCTGAATCCAACATGGACTGAACCCAGACCTGGACAGATCCGACAGCAGCTGCATGAAGTTAAAAAAGAAGACACATCAGGAATCAATACATGTCTAATTTGGGCTGATGCAGTGTCTCCAAACCTGTTAGGAAAACCTCAGACTTGTGTATTCAAATCTTCCAGTCCCTCGTCCACACCAGGATTAAATGGTCGTAAAGGGTTTGTGCAAAGATACCGACTCTGTAGTCGACCAAAGAAAATCTCGGTTGGCTAAGATAACACCCAGTCTTCTACCAATCAGTTGGTCGTGGAGAAACAAAAAACTGTATTATCTCCGGGGGAACTGAGTGAACTCAACCTGCTAGTCTTACAGACATACATGAATTATAAATACACATATAAAAGGAGTATTTGCAGCATATTACATCATTTGAACCTGGTTATTTTACAGTAAAATGATAACAACTGACGTGGAACAGACCAGCATGCACCTGCACATATTCATATAATTATTAAGGAATAGAACTATTAAGGCCACAGGAGTTCTGGGCTGATTTAATCCTGTTTCATGTCTCCCAACACCTGGAGGAAAAATCTGGTTTGAGATTTTGGTCTTAAACTTCTTTCAGTCCAGATTATTTGGTAATGTGACAGGTTTACACATGCCGTCTTAAATCCCCCGAAACTTCTCACAGATTTATGAAGAGCACCCTAACTAACATGAGATTTGTTTGGTAAAATTGGGATGATTCCGACTATTATGCTGTCGCCCAAAGCAGTGTGCATGAGATTAAAGAGAAGAATATCTTGGAAGCTTGAACATTTAATAAACATGTAAGTTAGACCTCGCTGTCTCTATTAGGTTGGACGAGTTCAAAATTGTGAAAAAGTGTTCACAGGTATTCTGTTCCTCCAGCTGCCAAGAATACTGAATTAATCCCAGAAGGCTATTATTGTAGCGCCTTTCTGCTTATTGAAGGAATACCAGAGATTTTCTGGTTAACAACTGTTGGTCAGATAAAAGTGAATCTACCAGACAATCAACTACTTGACCTGGATACTACAGTCCTAAATGGCATGTTACATACAGTCTGATCAGTCCTTGTTGTTTTTGGCACGATCAGGACTGTTGACATTACACTCTGGTCAGTCGTGTGCCCGACTAGAAATGCAGCGCTCTCATGTTCTGCTCTTTATCAGGGTCCTTTTTCGGTTTAATCACCATTTGGATCAGGCCCAAGAGAGTTCTATATTTCTGCCTCACTGTGACTTTCCGATACATGCCAAGCCTCAATGTGAAGCAGCTCTTTCAAATGCTATCGTCATGTTTCAATCACTTAAAGGCCCTGCACACCCACACATGCTTTTCCATTTACTCTGGTGGATTAGACTTCTTTTTGTCCACATGGTGCAGCTCGAAGGATGGTTGTATTTTGTGTTCCCAGTGACTGTGACCTTTCCTCGAGCACCAGTAAATGCTGGACCTTTTTTTTTTTCTTTTTTTCAGTCAGATGTCTTTGATATATGGCTTTTATGACATTGGTGACTCTGGCTTTTCCTTTGGTGCCACCAGTTCCACAAACTGATCATTAAGTTTTCATTATGTCAGTGAATGACTGAATTCATCATGTCAACATCTGCTAAATGGACCAGCACAAAAGTTTGTACAGATGTTCCTGGTTTCCAGTGGTTGATGATTCTCTGCCTTTTGCTCTACCACCAGGTTGACGTTCTTGGTTTATAGTGAAATGTTGGATGATTTGCCAGTTGCCAGGTTTTGTATTTGGTCCCAGTAAGTTCTTTATTGATTGCACCATATTAACAGTGGGCAGGGCCTCCCTTTGCTCCTAAAGCAGCTTCAGTTCTTGGTTGCATCGATTCTATGAAGTGTTGGAGATATTCATTTTAAGATTCTCATTTGTTAGGGCTACATAGTTCATTGATTTGAAATTAAGATTTAAACTGAGAAATTAGCAAATCACAAAGGCTGTAATTTAGGAGTAGCCTTTATGCCCGGGGTTTAAACCGTCCTCCTTTTGTGACAATCACGCTTTTGATGGCGTCTCTTGTGGTAATGCTCCATCTCGTTTTAAAGCTATTACACAGTAATTTTGAAGTAAAGCTTAACTTTAAGAAATTCAAATCAGACCACAAAATCTGACAGAAAAATGAAAACGAGATATTTTCCACAAAACCTTCAACTCTGTTGCAGATGTTGACATGATGGCATCATTTCTTCAGGTTTTTCAGCTGCACAGTTTAATTTACTATCATATCCTAAGCTGTTCAATTGTATTGAGGTCTGATTACTTGGGAGGCCACCAAAATCCTCTGGACACTTTGTCATGTTTGTGAAACCAGTCTGAGATTACTTTTGTTTTTGCTTTTGACATGCTGGAATGCATGGGCATTGTTGGTCGTGGCATTTAAACTTTGATTGATTGGCATTAAGGGGCACTTTGTGTGGAAAGAAAACATTCCCAACACCATTACAGCACCAGTCGTGAGCGGTAAAACTGGGCAACAATAATGGAGATCCATCAGGCCAGGCTGTTTTTCTGATCCTCAACTGTCGTGTTTTCTTCTTTCTGTGGGAGTAGGAGGCATCATCGCTGTCAGAAATCCCTGATATCTCCGACTTGGAATGACTCAGAGATTGGTGTGAACATTTTTGAAGTATCAGTTGCTCGTAATTACAGTCTGAACAGTGTCATATAAACAAAATGAGAGTCAGAAAGCATTTAGTCAATCAATGCTCTGTACACAGTTTTGAATAGAGGTCTGATCCCACAAAGAAGTGAACCACAAGTCTACAGGACCTTTAAGTCTGTCTTGCTTATATATTCATCCTTTCTTTCTTCTATTTCCTCCCTACTCCTCTATCTCAGGCCCGGCTGGACTTCCGAGACCCTCTCCTGGTGTCGTTGGAGTTTGGACTAGTTAATGAGGACCAAGGTCCCGTCCTGGATGAAAACCTTCCCAAATCCATCAACAAGACAGTAAGACCACTTTATCTCACTTGTAAGAGTCTCTTTCAGTAAATGAACTGCCAGATAACAGCAAGCAGAAGATTTAAAGTCACAGACAGGAAGGATTTGAACTTCATCTCAAACATCCTCCATCTGTCTGTCTTTATAATCCAAGAGAAATGGCCTTTTTTCTCCTCTGGCTCCAAACACGCTGCAGTTACAGTACATTAGCATCTGCAACAGCTGACTGCCATTCTTCAGGGCTTCCTCCAGTCTGCATCAGTGTCTCAACGCCAACAGCCAGGACGATCTTCCCACACTCCCATATGCATATTTGTTCTAACAAGAGGGCTTTTTCCAGATAATTGTTGCAATGAGTGATGTTTCCAAAGTCGGCTCCAACACATCACAGCGACCGCGATTAAAGCCCGTGAGTGTGTGAAATAAACATCAGTAGCAACACCGCTTCTGCCCACTTGTAAACACAGGATCATATGAGTTGTGACACATCCTGACTCCGCTCGGTGTCAGATACAGCCGCGTAGCAGCGACGCACGCTGCACTTCCACAGGCGAGGAAGCGTTATTAGGACCTCTCCTGTTATTGTTATTGAAAGGAAGAGAAGGGACACACACACAGAAAGGGGAAGTCATCAAACGGAAGCTGCCGTTTTTCTTCTGACATTGTGCTGCGCGTGATATTCTGGTCTCTGGTTCTTTCTTGGGAGAGTAGCGGCTGTTGATCCTGACAGTCCGGTGGGAGACGACTGAGAATGGGAACAAATGCAACTGTGACCCCTCGAACAGTGAGAGGGAAAAGGCAAAGGAAATTAAGGTCATTTAAATGTCATCAGTTTAAAACAAACACCCAGCAGCAGCTTATTTTCATTCTCGTTTCTCTGCTAGTTTCTGTGGCCAAATATCACAATTTTATTTTAAATATCTCCCCATGACTTGTTTTAAAACCGATAAAGGGACTGATGAAGAGCATGATTTAACCTTTGTTAGTCGTTTTAAAGCCCCAATGCCACAGCAATGTGTAACAGCAGCAGCAGCAGTAGCCCCTCACTTTGTTATAAAATTGTGTGCACATCCAAATGTTAGCTTCTTATCTTTTTCTTCATCTAGAGAGTCTTATTTGCCAGGCATGTATTGTACATGTTTGTTCCGGGCGTGTACAACACTAAGAGGCCAGTGATATGGACGAGGAGAAACAATGAAGGGCCTGAAAGTAATCAATAAACTCTTAAAATCTATCCAAAATCTACTGGGAGCCAGCCATAAACAGGTTAAAGCAGGAGTGATGTGTTAATGTCTCTCAATTCTGGATAAAAGCCCGGCAGCTGAGTTGTGTACAGTCTGGAGTCGATCGATAGGTTTTGGGTTCAGGCAGGTGAAAAGGCGGCATGATGAGATGAAAGCATGTATGTCTTTGAAACTGTCTCCTAGTATTAAGCTGAGTAAGGGTCAAACAACAATAAGTAAAATGCATTTCTGAGTGCAGGAAAGCTTTTATTTCTTTTCTCTCTCTCTGTAGATTCCTTTAGTGGACTGTGGAAGTGATGAGAAGTGCATTGCTGACCTCTCCCTCAAAGCAGTGCCGAGTGTGACAAGGTGAGTGGAACTGGCATTAAATGGTACCTTCATATTCTTTAAGCTTGTGTGTTTGAAAAAAATACTATAATCCTCATATAGTTTGTGCGCTGAGAGGTTCCTTTAGTTGTCCCTTCTGTCTACCAAGACCACATAGAGATCCTGTTCCAATGAGATATCTATTGTGTGAAATTCCCTCATTTTCTTCCTTACAAGCAATGATTTCTTGCTAAACTGCAGTGGATGAACAGTAACACAAAGGAGGTATTTCATAGTAACTTTGGTAAGACATCCACTGGTATAACTCTGTCTGCTGAAGCCTTTTTGTTGGCAATATGTTTTGTACAGAATGAGGATTTGTAATTTTGTCTTCTGTCACTTGTCTGAGATTTCTTCACAGTCACATTAGGCAGAAGGAACTGTAACATCAACTAGTGACTATCTTAAAAAGTGTTGTTTTCTTCACATAGATGTTGTTTTCTATCTACTTTATATCTGTGGAGTGTTAGATTTCCAAGCTGCAAACCCTTTCAGAGCATGACTGCACCCTTGTGGGGAGATACGTGCATAACAAGCAGGCGTGCTAACAGTTTCCGTTTCCTCCTCCAGCATGCTGATCAAAGTGAACGACAACGCCAAGATTGACGTGAACATCAACGTGAAAAACAGCAAAGACAACGCATATAACACCAAAGTTATCGTCAGTTTCACGCCAAACATCAACTACGTTAAAGTAGAGGTGAGATTCCTGCATCTCCTCTCTGTGTCTCATATTAGTGTACGCAGCTCAAATTAAAACAACGTGATGTTTTATTTTTCATTATCAGCCAGAGAAAGACTGCACTCTGAATAACACCAAGGTTGAGTGTGCTGTTGGATACCCCTTCCTGGGAAACAATGTACAGGTTAGTGTCAGCTGTGCTGTGCAGCATCTAGGTCACATATAACCTGAACAATATAATATTTGTCTAAACTGCTGGTAATTAAAGCTACGCTGTGATCTGACATCCACAGGAAAGCTTTAAGGTGAAATTCGAGGTGAATCCGAATCACATTCAGGAAGAAATTCAGATCAATGTGACAGCTACAAGGTGAGAGAATCAAGTGATCAAGTCTGACGCTGATGATTCTTATTTTTGTGATTAATTGACCTCTCTTTATACCAGGAGCAGGTTATATTTGTTATAAAAACACAACCTGCTCCATTTCTCCAAGGTTGCCAAGTGTTGCACATTCACTAAAGAGGCTGCCCAGGACTACTGTGACTAAAATGGATTTGTTTTTCTGTTGCATAAAAACTTGGAAGAGGTGCAAGTTGAGCAGGTTCAATAACATCAGTGTCAGTGACTCATTATTATAAGGCTGTTATTTACCCTCCAAGTTACAGTTTTGATTAGGCCAGAGTATAAATGTCAATTTGTTTTTTGCTAGAGTTTTACAGATCTCACTCTGGCCTGGTGATCGGCACAGAGAGACTTTTTTTAATTCCAAAATTCTTCCAAGTGTCTCTGATCCATAGAGCCCAAAGTTGTTCTACCACAGTGTTTGAGCTGTAACTGAAATAGGAAGTGTTTTTCATGTAGATGTGAAACTAGGGCTTAACTTGATAAATGAAATAAAAAAGAGATAGTGAATTTATTTTTTGTATATATTACACAATATGCATCTGAATTACACAAACGTATTTATTTTTTTGTTTTGTTTTGTCGTTTTTTGCCACAGTGACAGTGAAGAGCTGCTTTCTACGATGAGTGACAACAGCGTGCAGATCAAAATCCCTGTGAAGTACGAAGCTGGACTCACATTCAGAGTGTGAGTAGATGCAAACATATGCGTGAACTAACATCTTTTGAATAATGGAAGCAGCGCTGGTTTCTGTTGTCCTTCGTTCATGGACGTTTTGACTCGGCAACAGGTGTAACAAATGATGGTCCCTTCTATTTAGGTCAAACCTGTGTTTAACAACAAAATGTCCACCACAAGAAATGTCTGTTCCTACAATGATAATATTAATAACATATATTTTGCTTCCCTTTTGTTGAAATAAAGGCATCTTGGTATCACATCTTAAAAACTGATTCGTATCCTGTGATGAAATACCACAGCAGGTATATTGTTTACCAAGTTTACTGTCTTGGAGCCAAATCAAATCATCCACAACCCCAAAATATTCAATTTACAGTCATAGAAGGGAAATAAAAGTAGAAAATACTCTTATTTTGGAAGCTGAAACTGAAAATTGTAGCTTTCTTTTACCTAAAAAATTCCTTAAACTGATGAATCAATTGTTAAAATAGTTGGTGAGTATGTTAAAAGTTGACAACTTATTAACAGATTAAATGTTTATCCTCTGGAGACCATGACTGTCTCTACATGAAAATCCATCCGTTAGCTGTTGAGATATTTTACAGAATAACAAAACCGTCAGCTCGGTGGTGGTGGTGGCAGGAAAAAGTATCACCAAAGTTAGCAACATTCATCCTCTGGTAACTTTGAATGTCTCTGCAAAATTTCAAATCAATCTATTCAATTGTTGCTTTAGTTTCCAGCTCTCACAGTCGTTTGATGCTTATCGTAGAGTTCAATGAGTCCAACGTGTCACCCTTTCACATCAATATCTTCAGATAATTACAACCCAACTGGGCAGTGTTTCCCTACTAAGTGCTTTGTTCTGGCTTTACAGTCTTTACCGTTTAGTTTCACTCTCACCGCTCTCATCAGCGCTGTTTCCAGCTGCAGTGAGCAGCTGTTTTCATTGATGAAACCAACCGCATGCTTACTTTCAAGCACCAGAAGGCAGGCAGATAAAAAGTTAGTGAATAGCTGATGAACATAGTGGAGCATTTAGCTGCTAAATAGCCAAACATTCTTCTTAGGCAGTAAAACAGAGCTAAAGGAAGGGTGAGGACTGTAGTTGCATCCATTAAGTGGCCAGAAACACCGTTGCACATGCTACTGCTGCTGCTGTTTCCCAGCACTGCATCAGCTTTATAAGGTGGTAGCACATTAATGTTTTGTTTGTTGTGTTGGCCAAAAAATACATTATTGCAGGTAAAATGAGGAAATACATATTTATACTTACAATTTATTTATGTTTATGTTATTAAAATTAGTCCCACACTTTGCTAGCTATTAAAACATTAATAAATTATATATTTATGCCATAATAAAGATCATTGGAAACAGCAAATATACCAGGAGTGCCTTATTGTACAGTGGTACTAAGACTTCTGACGTCATCGTATCTAAATTTGATGTTTAATGTTTGATGTTCCTGCATCTGAAGCTCCGACTGAGAGGTGAAAAATGTAATGTGTCTTTTTTTTAATGTGCATCTTCCAGGTCGCACGTGGACGAACACATTGTAGTAAAAGAGGGCGAACAGTATGTAGCGGAAATTAATGACACCAGCATGATTGGAGAGGAGGTCAACATCAGCTATACGGTAATGTCTGCTCACTGCGATCGTACCTGATGATTAATTTATTTAGACGTAGAGTGTACAGCTACATGCAGATAAAACAGATGCCACTCCTGACTCTCCTCTACCTCATGTGTCCTCAGGTGGAGAAGTCAGGTGACAGCGGGCTTCCATCTCTTGAACTCAACGTGGCGTATCCTCACCGGTCTCCGCTGGGGAACAGGTTACTGTACCTGACACATGTCACCACCACCCCACAGGTATTTAAACACACACACACATGGACGTGCAGTAGTATCTAAGCAAACAGACCCACCTTCGTGTTTGTCTCTCGCTGCTCTGCAGGTGAAATGTTATGCAGCGCAGTTCATCAACCCTGATCAAATCAACCCAAAATCTGTAGCGGTCAGCCCAAAGAAAGAAACGCTCAGCGTCTTCCTACTGGTGAGTGATCCGATGTGTTTCCTACGGACTGCTGAGATGTTCCTGCTCTTGTCTTACCGTGTATGTCTGATTTGTTCTGCAGCGCTGTGAAAACATAGACTGTGCCGTTTTTAGCTGCTCCATCGGTGACGCTAAGATCAATCAGGTCAACGTCACGTTCAGAGTGTGGAAAGCTACGTTCATCAAGGTAGGTTCAAGATGACATCTGACTGCTTATTTCTGGTCTTCCTCAGTCCGCTGCTTTGTCATGGACGCTGATGAATTACACACTAACACAGTAGTAACGTAGACTGAGAACTGTCTGACTGATGAAAAGGCAGGAACACAAACATTTAAAGAAGGTTTATCTTACAGGGCGAGTTTTCCAGTTTGCACATGATGGTGAACGGGACTTTGATGGTCAAAGACACAAAGCTGTTTGAACTGGGCAGCAACGGCAAGATCAGAAGTGTAAGTCATAAAGTTTTAGTATTATGTGCTTGTATTGTCTAACAGATCGCTAAACGCTTGTGTGTGTTTACATGTATGTGTGTGTGTGCTAACCAGGTGAAGATCCAGGTTTCGAAAGAGACCGTTGGAGGAATCCCTTTCTGGATCATCATCCTCAGCATCCTCATAGGACTGCTGATCTTAGCGCTTGTCATCTTCATTCTCTGGAGGGTGAGATTACCTGAATCATGCTGTATACAGATAAATATCTCATGAGCATCTGTGGCATTCTGTCCCTGCAGTGCAAACACAATTCGACATTTTGGGAAGTAATTTGTGAAGCAGTTTGCTTTCTTCACGTCCGCTTACTTGATGTTAAATATGAAGTTGTAGCCAGAGGATGTTGAGCTTAGCTTAGCATAGAGACTGGAAACAGATTCAGTTGCAGTTCTGTGACTCCTCTGACCAAACAGTCTGTACATAACAACATTACTACAGTATTCAGGAATATGCTTTCTAGTGATTTTAATACAGAAGAGATGATGCCGGATAAAATCATAAAATGTCACTTTTACACATTTTTTTGTACAGATTTGACACATCATATAGTCTGTTTGTTAGTGAGATTTAGAGGCGCTATGGTAATGAGTTGAACAGAACCAGTGTTGCTTTTTGTCTTTATGCTAAGCTAATTCAACTGTCTCCTGGTTCTTCATTTATAACCTTCAGATGACAGATCCTTCAGTCTTCTTTTCCATAACAACTCTCAGCAAACAGGTGTATTTACCAAAGCATCAAGCTGTCCCTTCAACGTAGGCAGTGAATTTAGAATGAGTCACTTTTTAGCAGATTTTTTAATTATGTTTTCTGCTCTTCAGTTGGGCTTCTTCAAAAGAAAATCCAGGGACTACTCGAAGGAGGAAATGGCGAACTGAGGTTTCCAGGCAGCCACCATCAGGTCGCACAAAAGTGACAGTCAGTCGGACAGACGGAGGAGACGCCACAAGACCCACAGACACCTCAGTGCTGTGACACATCGACTACCTGGAAAACACCGTCACTGTTTCCTACGTTGGCGTGAATTAGATAGTGTTTGCAAATGCTTCCTCGCTCTTTTACTGTGCTGCTTCAAGCGCTGAGTTACAACACTGGGGCTACTGAGATGGTCTCACAGGCAGAGACACAGCCACTCACTGTATCTGAAGTATTTGCAAACGCTAAATTGTTCCACACCAGCTTCTTTATCGCAGATATACAGTAAACATGAAGTCAGGTCAAGCAGTTCAAGAAGAGGAGGTGAGAGGGAAGCAGCCGTCACTTACCAGGAATCTGTTGGCAAAGTAGCATTATATATATCTGTATTACATACAGCAGAATTAGCAGCACTTCAGCTTTAGAACAAAAAAAAAGTACTCAGGTTTTTTACTATGAGGATCCAAAGTTGCCTAAGCCACCTTACACAGTTAGAATGCGTCACAGCATGAATGCCCAAAGCTCGAACAAGACTATATGTGAACTTTACATGTGTTGGAGCAGCCTGTCTAATAGCTTAAACTCTTGTTTTAAAACGTTTTTTTTAACGAAACACTGTATCTTTTAGCATTTTATAGCAGTTTGTTTGAACTTAACAGTATATCATGGCACATCCTTAATTTCCAAATGTTAGCTAAAGACAGAAACATCTTTAAAGCAAAGGTTCAGTGTGTATGCTTTTGTTTTTTATACTTGTAATTGTAGTTAACCAACTGTGATGTTAAATGTCACCGTGGTTACTGAGGCATACAGAAAGCTGTGCCTTTAAAATTGAAACCTTTGATTGTACTGTAAATATACGTGCTCACGAAATGTAAAGCTTAAAAATGTATATAATTGTGTTTGCATTTAATTTAATGTTATTTTTTTGTGATCAGTGATCAGAGACATGATTTCGCTCAGGTGCTACAAGTATCATGAATGACGACATTAACGTTTGACACATTATAAGAAATTTATCAGGCTTTTATCACAATTTCAGAGCTGATGCAAATATGTAAATAGTGTTATATTTTGATGAAAAATGAAAGTATAATTATTCTGTACTGAAATATACATGAAGATGAGGGTTTGTATCCACTATTTTGGTTCTATTTGATTGAAAATTCTATTCCCAACCCGTTGAATGGCTGTGATTTGAATGTTGGCTGATTGAGAAGAGAAACCAATGAATACATTGATTTCGACCTTTTCATTTGCAAAATGTTCCTCCAGTTTAGAAATAAATGTTCTTCGCTCACCAGTTTTCCATCTGAAGGGATTCACTGGTAGCCTCCTTGTCACCCCATAAGCGGTACACAGTACCTCATTCATTCAGGTTCTCTCCCTTGTTTTTGTTTCCAGAAGTTGCACAGCTACACAAAATGTTAGAAGAGATTATATTGTATATGGAGGAGAATAAGTTCCTGCCTGTTTCTTGACTTTCCCCTTGTTGTTGTATAATAAAGCTGAGGGAAAACACAAAGAAGAAGAAGAGGCAGCCTTGAATATTTTAGTACTCCTCAGCTTTCACTTTCCACTGTTGACACGAAGCACATGTAATAAGTTGTATGTACAGAATGTGTATCTGTTAGTCATTTTACGATTGTACGGCCACATCGGGCTCATGCACGAGGGTGGACCTGTTGGTCTCTCTTTGTTCACTTGAGGCGGTCTGGGATCATTTTCTCAGATCAGATTTGCTTTCGGATAACTTCTGAGGAAGTGTAAGGCACAAAGTGAGAGTTGTGAGCTCCAGCCCAGCCTTCGACACTGCTGTGAAGTCTTCATTGTAATGCACTGGTTTGTCAGACTGTATGTGTCCTCATCAGCACAGAAATGAACTGAATCTTCTGTACAAAAATAAAGACTTTTTACAAAGAACTTCTTGATCATCAATTATTTCACTTTTGCTTAAATGTTAAAAGACACTCTGTTAATTACCAGCCTGCTCAGAGACATCATTTTGCTAAAAAATAATAATAATTTCCCTTCTTGAAATGCATTTTTGCAACTGTGGCTGGAAATAATTAAAACATTAAAAGATAATGTGATTGATGGAAAAATGGAAACTGTTTTTTGTTTTCTCTTTAGTAATCCATTAATAATTAAGAAATTCACTAAGCAACACTGTGCTACTTTCTCTGGTTCCAGCATAAGAAATGTGAGAATTGGTTGTTTTTAGTGTCATTTAACCACTGGAGATTCAAAATACTCAGTTTTTGGACGGCTAGTCAACTAAACAAGCAACTTGAAGAAGTGGACTATGGCTCTGATGGAAGACTAAATGGTTAATTGGTTACTTGAAAAAGTAATAGATCAACTGACAACAATGTGTTTTTTTTTGTTTTGTTTTGGGGTTTTTTTTTAACAGGAGGAAAATCAACATCCAAAAGGTTTCATCTGGGACAGGGAGTCTTTGACAAAGTACAGTTGTTTCAGTCAAACATGTGAGAAAAGTAATGTGTCAGCAGGTTATGATCTCTTTGAGTGTATTTATTCTCCAAACAATAAATACACAGAGTACTAGAAGAAGAAAAAACTATAAGAGGAAAATGTAAAAACACCTAGATTAATTTGTCCATGTAGCTGATCCAAATCTGAATGTTACATTTTAATTAGTATTTTATGCATCACATGTATTATAGATATAACATAACACTGATCATGCTTGCATTCGTTTATTTTGACAAATGCGAGGGTTTGACTAAAATCCTGCGAGACAAAAATGAGGGCATCAGCGCACGTGGACGAGAGCAGAGTGATTTCATGTACGAGAGCGCCGCCTGGTGTTCACCCGCAGCAGCCAGCCAGAAGTGACACTCTGGGAGGGGAAGCAGAACAAACTGTAAGCTGCTGGGGATCCATCTTGCTCGAAAAAGAGACGAGGGTGAAGGATTTTTCAAGTTTAGTATCTCAGAAACTGTATCGTTCCCCGTTGAGCGCGCTGGGGAGCCCGAGGAGGGGCTGTGTCGCTGTTTGTAGGATGTCCCGACATGAGGGTGAGTTGATAAGCAGGTCCTGGCTACGTTACCTGAGCTGCTAGCTGCTCGGCTAGCTCTGCTAAGTGCTTATTCAAGTCGAGAGGGGGGGGGGGGGGGGGGGTTGTTGCGTTTTCCGCGGCGTGTTTCCAGGCTCGTCCCTTCACATATATATTTGCTGTCAGCAGCTCAGGTGTATATAAACGTCTCGTGTTTCCTAATTCGAGGCTAGCGGCTGTAACTTCACTCAACCTGTTCGCAATGATACGGCAGCAGAGCGGAGCTTAGCAGTTAGCCGTTGCTAGGTGCTGCGCTGCCTTGGGTTAGCTTGGCTAGCGAGCGAGCTAATGCATGCTAATATAAGGAGTCGTTGGTGTAGCTGTGACTTTATGTCGCTTATTCTTGCATTTATTACCTCCTTGCTTGTGAACTATAATATACCCTAGTGTAGCCATCTTTATTTTTATCTTATATTTATTAATTTAGGAGCCCGTGGCTGTTAAATTAGCGCCATACTGTCCCGTCCAGTCACATACTGTTGTTAGCGAATGCACTGTCATCAAGAAGACAGAAAGTCTGAGGCCTCTCACCATAAACCAGTCTCTAAGTTAGCTAGCTGGCCGGCTACTTGCTAGCTGGGGTTAAGTCCTTAGTTAGTATGTTTAGTTGATTTACAGTCTATTTGGCTCTTGAGTCTCAACATAACGTTAGTTGCAGCAGGTCAGCTAGGTGGTTGTCTCGTTTAACTTACAATCATAATGCAAACATGGGCACAATGGGGTTAGTTAGCCCCTATAGGACAGAGGGGCAAACTGAAATAACTTGCTGTTCCTTATTCAGAGGACAACAAAGGTACTTGGTAACCCGTTTAACTGTCTTCCAGTGGACAAGCTAGTTTTTGTGATAACACTGGGATTGTCTATGCAGTTGAAATTTCCAGTGTAAATATGTTGTAAGCTCGAATAAGGAAAGCTGTACCACTCATACCTGTGTGTCTGTGAGCCCCACTAAAAGTTTCTGTAGAACAACCAAACCTTCAATCAACACATAAAGCTGATAACTGCATATTACCAGTTGATTTAATAGCACAAGTCTGCATTTGGTTTATAAATGTTACCCCCCTGAAGGTTTTTCTTTGTATAGTTTGTAGCTGTTTTGTTTTAGTTTGTCAGATCAGTCAGAGGAAATTCTCTTAATACTTGTTTACACACTAGCCAACATTTTTTTTTTTTACCTTCAAAGGAAATGTCACTATGAAGCCTCATAGAAAATAACCGGTTGTGTTTGTACAGTGGTGAGGGGGTGTGTGAAGAGTAGCAGAGAATTGCAGTAATATTTGATGTGATGCCTACTAAATAGTAATTAGCTGTATTTTCTGCTTTGGTTGGCTCCACTTTAGTTTCTTAATCTCTTAAAACTGTTTGGTTCATGCAGTTTTAGATAAAACAAGAAGGTGTGTTCTACCTGAAAATGAGCGGTCTGTGCTATAAATGAGTAACGAAAGGGGGCAATGAAAACAGCTTTCAGATGTTTGTGTCATGACTCGGAGTTGCTTGTGAAGTTCGCTGGAATGCCAGGGTTCTTCATTGCTGGCACTTGTGGGCTGGTGCCGCTCCAAAACACATGCTCATGTAAGTGAGAGTGGCCTTCGGATGAAGATTGCCCTCTCACAGTCCGTCCCGCACGCACAGCTATAAGGAATTTGTGACTTTATTGTCAGGTCCGCATGTTTGATTTCACGTCATTGTTTTCTGTCTTTGCAGGTGTGAGCTGTGATGCGTGTTTAAAAGGCAACTTTAGAGGAAGGCGGTTCAAGTGTTTAATTTGCTACGACTACGACCTGTGTGCATCGTGCTACGAGAGCGGAGCCACGACAACGAGACACACCACAGAGCACCCCATGCAGTGTATATTAACCAGGGTAGACTATGGTAAGGACCTGGCTGAAAACACAAACCTGCGAGGCTTACTGATCATACACCGATTCATAATGCTTGTGTTGTACATGAGGATTATATTTTAAGACTTCATAATCATTGAGACACTGAGTGACTACAAATAATAGTTGCTGTGTTTTACTCTCATCTTGCAGACTTGTATTATGGAGGAGACACCTTCTCAGTAGAACAACCGCAGTCGTTCACATGTCCTTACTGTGGCAAGATGGGCTTCACAGAGACATCCCTACAGGAGCATGTCACCTCAGAGCATTCAGAGACCTCCACAGAGGTGGTGAGTACACAGGGCGTACAGATTGTAAACCATCATTCTATACATATTGCACACACTTGCATCCCATTTTAAGCCTGCCATCCACCGTATATTTAAATCATTAGACGTATGGATTTTCTTTGAGTATTTTTTTTGCTATTGAGTACTGCCCTTCAGTCAGCTAAAACTACCTCTCAGAGTGTACATGCAAAAGGCATTTATAGATTACTTGCTGTCAGAGAATGACTTTTTATGAGCACTGTCCACTGCTGAACAAAGCGAGGCAAAGGGTCAAGCTGCTGCTCAATCTGCTGGCTGGCACCTGGCTGGCAGACTAGCAGGTCGTCTGTCCAACAACTGGCAATGATGTGGAAAAACAGAGACTCTTGGAGCACACGAGTAGTATTTGTGCTCCAGTTCACCACCAGTGCCAACTGAAACAGCAAGTTCCACTGTGGACTGTTTTTGTTGGATTGTGTTGATGTTGCCTCAGCAGAGCGTAAAACTGAGTTTATTTAAAGAATAAGGCTTAAATTATTTAATATTTTTTTCATCACAACCAAATGATTGTTTTTATATTGATTATTTTATCCATGAAGTGCCCCAGTTTTCCATGGCCAAATGTGACATTTTGAGAATATTATGAAACTAATATCAAACAGAGAAGTGAAACACATCAGCTCCAGACAAATTCTCATGAAAATACAAAGATAAAACTTCCTCAACTTCCCTACCATTCCTCTGGCAGTCCGCCTCAATCCCAGTCATTCCTACAGAAGATATGAATCTCATAAACAGCTCACTAATGTGGTGTTTGACTTTTTAGGTCAGCGAAGCAGTTTTGTCAGCCGGAAACTATAGTTCTAACAAACAGGAGTGTTTAACGCTACATTCATCTGCATTTGGTGTTCTAGTAAGACAATGAAGCAAACAACTACAGGTGTATATATAGAATAATGCCAGCCGTGTACTTTTAAATAATTTCCTAAAGATGAACCAAACAAAAAAATCATGTCAGTTAGTGTACAGGATGTTATGTGCTGCAGTGTTACCCTGATAATCTGATGCACACAGGTGATGGTACAATAGAGTCTCAGTTAACAATAGAGTGTTTACTAGTGATGAGTACTTATAGTCTTAATGGACTTAATGGTGAAATGTGCTGTATAAGTTTAATGTTCTCCAATGCATTTAGTGCAGATGGTGTGTCTAAAACATCAGGAGCAGCTGTGGAGCAGACCTGATGTTTACTGTAGAATATTGCTGCCTTTATCATTTTTTCAGTATTTTTTATTTACGGCTGCAGTTAGTAGTTGTTTTCATAATCAGTTCATATGATTTGCTCAGTTGATTGTTATGTCAGAAAACACGAAAAAAAATTCTGTTACAGAAACATATTACGATGTATTCAAAAACAATGTTGTAACAGCCCAGAGTCTAGATTTATTCATTTTATTGAATTATGTGACATAGAAAGGCATCCAGATACAGAATATCTGCTCTTTTTTTGGTTGAAAAATAATGTTTGGCCAGTTTTTCTAAATTGTTGCTATGTTTTCAGTAAGTTGATCGTTCAGTTAATTGTCCAGTCATTAAAGTGCTGGGTTTTTTTGTTTTGTTTTTAAATTTGGTTGGCATTTTTTCAGTACAATGTGAAATGACAGAGATTAAACCACTCTTTGAGTTCAGGTTAGGACACCATTCCCCACGCAAAAATGAGGACTTGCTATGCTTCTTACAGTCGAATATGCTCAGTCGATTTCTTGTCCTCACTGACCCTTGTACTAATTTGCAAATGCATTGACTTTGGTACATTAAGCATTTACTCATGGCCATTCATTTAGTCTTAAAAGGGAACTACACAGATTGTACAATTAAACGTCCGTTAACAGCGGTGGGATTAATTGGCTCAAATACTATCTCCTGGTATCACCTTGTTTAAAGCTAGAACCTTGAGGCTGCTTTAGCTGCTGCTAGCATTGACGTTAAAACTGCAGGTAATGTAGAAACCAGGTTTCAATAAGGAAAAAGAAGATCAAACATTGTTTCTGGTTCTGCTGCATAGATTTAACTGTGCATTGTGATATTGGTGTACGAGTCCAGTCCTCCATTCGTGTCGGACTTTATCACTTGTTTTATTTTGTGTTATATAAACTCTGTCGTCTAAAGTTTTCGTGACTAAGCTGGTTATCTTGCTTCACACTGATAGAAGTCACACATGATCATACTTGGCTCTGAGAGAACTTCCCTGATGCGTCTCTAGCAGAAACCTCTCACTCTGCCACTTCAGATCTGTCCGATATGCGCTGCCTTGCCAGGAGGGGACCCCAACCACGTCACAGATGACTTCACAGCTCACCTCACTCTCGAACACAGAGCGCCAAGAGATTTAATATCCTTTTTGTGTCTCCGCACACTTGTGTCCAAATAATTAATTATTGTTTTAAATGTCCACATTGTGTTGCTTTTGAACACTGTGACTGAATTCAACCTTAACGGTCCCTTTTTACGACGAGTCCAGCAGTGTCCGACACGTACGCAGGATGTTCCACCCTGGACGGGGGCTCGGCGGCCCAAGGGCACGGCGGACAAATATGCACTTTACTAGCGGCTCCACGGGGGGACTTTCATCCTCCTCATCACAGAGCTCCACTTACACCCCCAGCAACAGAGAAGCAATGGACCCCATCGCAGGTGAGAATCAGGGTCGTACTGATGCACTCTCCGCTTAATGAACCACCGCAGAAGAGTTGGATCTTCCACAGGCACCCTCAGCAGAAAACAACGTAATAATTATGTGCTATCAAAATGATTATGAATTTGATTAGAATTGTTTCTGCGAAAGAAAGTACAAGCTTCATTTCTCCACCAAAAGTCCCTCAAGTTAACCAACAAGTTTCACTTTCGCTGATAACAAATTGTAAACCATCTGGGGCATTTTTCATTGTGACCTTTAGTCACACAAAAGTTAAAGCACAAACATTAAGGAAAATGTGCTCCTCATGCAAAAGCACTACAGATTTTAAAACGCAAAAAACAAAGCAGAAATGTTTATTTGATGTATAACAGAATTTTCACATTGTTTGTGAATCATTGTCATTACAG
This sequence comes from Stegastes partitus, assembly GCF_000690725.1. Lineage (NCBI taxonomy): Eukaryota > Metazoa > Chordata > Actinopteri > Pomacentridae > Stegastes > Stegastes partitus. The sequence goes on from NW_007578486.1 coordinate 215,471, forward strand.
TACTGATAAACAGGACATCACAAGTTGTAGTTTGTCACTCTCAGACATTGGCAAGAAGAAGTAAAACATATGTACTCACTGCTGAAGTGTGTAGAGCAAGACTTGTAGTGCAGTTGTTGCTCATGGTTTCCTAAATGTATCAACAGTCGGAAGTCAGTAGGTAGGCCACTTTCTCAGTGGTTGTAGCCACTAACCAGCTTCCTAACAGAAGCATCATGGTTTTGGGTTAACTGTCTGTCCATCCCAGTTTTGTAAACACACCATCTCTTGAATACTTTGAGGGAATTCCTTCAAATTTAGAACTAACTACAACTCAATGACGAACTTATTAGATTTTAGTTTTCTTTTTTAATCTGTCCTTCAGAGTGTCAGAAAACTCTGAAGGCAGTTTCTTTCCGTTGGTTCGGCGTAGGTGCTGCAACAGTCTTAAAAATATCAAGAAAACTCTGCTAACTATAATAAGCATTGGTAGTTGTTGTTTCTTCACACTGTAGTACATCCTGTCATATTATCACTATGTGTGCAGTGTGTACCATATTAGACTACTTTTTTAATTCAAAGTAACATACATAAGTATATAAAAAAAAAGGTTTCTGTCATTTTTGTCTCCAGAAATCTGTGTTGAAATGAAATGCATGTACTTATTTTTGTGTGCATTGCCAACAAGGGCAGACTGCAGTGACTGTGTAAGTCTGTTAGGACAGAATCTAGTGTTGATAGCTGGACGTCTTTTGAAGTAATTTGGCTTTATGATGTAATCTTTCCCTCCTTTATCTTTAGAGAACAAAAATCTGAAAAGTCTCAGCGAGCATACAGCGACAAGCACTTTTTTCTTAAATCAATTTGATTGCTCGCTTTTCCGTTCAAACGAATCCACGTGACCATATCTTCCAGTGTTCTGTCTCCTCCCTCCGTCTGTCATATCTTCTTACAGGTATCTACAGTGGAGTCTTTTGAAAGCATCATTTATTTAGAAACACTGAAACCAGGTTTTTTCTTTTTGTGTGCGTGTGTGTCTCCTGCAGAGTTGTTGTCTCAGCTGTCAGGTGTGCGACGTGCTGCAGGGGGGCAAATAAACTCGTCGGGGCCTTCAGCCTCGCAGCTCCAGCAGCTCCAGATGCAACTGCAGTTGGAGCGGCAGCAGGCTCAGGCGGCGCGGCAGCAAGTGGAGACGGGCCGCCACGCGACACGACGCAGCAACAACCCAGGCAACACTGGCACCACCATCCCTCCACCCAGCACAGCAACTGCCAACTCCGCCACTGTGGGTGAAAGCAATCCCTCGTCCTCATCCCACAGCTCCCAGTTCCTATTAGCACGGTGAGTGAGGCCAGTTTGGCTACCGATCGGTGCGTTACTTAACATGCTCTTTGGAAAAAAAACACACACAGTATATCCTTTTAAATGTTTCTCCTGCCTGCAATTTGGAGCAGTTACTTGTACAAATGGGTATTTAGTAATTCCATTTTAATGAGTGAGATGCTTGATTAGTAGCTGATGAAGCTGTTTTCCAGTAACGTCAGCTTACAGTCATTCAAATTATTATGTGGATCTTCAAGAGTAAGTTTTAAGGTATTCTATATTTGTGTTAAAATGAACAAATCTCACAGAAAATTCCAAACCAGCTGTGTCACAGTCCTCTTGTCTGAAAATAGAGCATTTAGAGGACTATTTTCAGCTGCAGGTTTAGTGCGCCAGTGTGTTCAATGATGTGTTTTTGAACAACAACAAGGATCTAAGGTAGAAAGGAATAACCTACACCAGGCTCGATATAAACTTCCTCATTAGTAGGATCAATTTATCGTTTGTTTTGGCCGCCTCGTGAGATTTGTTGACAATAAGAAAAATAAAGAAATCACCGGGCTTAACTACTGCTTTTAATATGCAAAGTATGATCATATAATTAGCAGCACCTCTGTTCTCTGCATAAGTTTCAATCCTCTAATGACTTTTGGAATATAGTTGCATTATTCCCACGGGGGGCAATTTAGTTTGCAAGCAGTCGTTAACAGCTCAGCCACCAAACATCCTCACACGTATTAACGCAATATTTAAATATTTAAGAACAACAATTAGAATTGCAGTTAGAGGCTTTGTTGTCATGCTGCAGTTCAAGGTAGCAATGCAACGACATTTCGGAGGCACTTCCTGAGTAATATGTGCAAAACAAAAGTCTATAATAAGACATTCTGGAACAGTATAAAAAACAATCTCAAAAATAATGAAGCCTCGTCAGCTGTAGACTGGGCGTTCCTCAATGTAACACTACCAAGTAGGACAGATTATCTTCAAATACAAAAAACTTCTCAGAGCACCAAGCTGCTGCCTCCGTGCACACAGCCATCTTGAATTAGCATAGTTCCACCATTAGGACAGCAGAGTGGATGGAGGATAGCTAAGCTCAGGTTCTGGTTAGACAATTTAAAAGCTGAAGGCTTATAGGACAAAAGATCTCAAGTCCTCTTTGAATCTAGCACTTCTGGGGATGCTGTGGAATCACTTCAGCCTTGAAGTGGCTCTTGTGACTTTGAAAAGGTGCTAAAGATGATTCAGTTTTCCATCAATTATCTTTGGAGACGACTTAACTGAAGAGCGGATCAATGCAAGACTTGACACTTGTGGTCAACCGATATGGGTTTTTTTTAATGGCCATTGGCAGTATTTAGAGAGTTAAAATAATGATATATAATGCTGAATTTTACTGAACCAAACTTTCAGTTTATTCGCTATCAAGATAGTGAGTAGTTCCTAACACAGGAAACATGACCAGCTTGTTATGTTTCCTCTGTGTTTTGCATCAGTTGAATATATTTAAATGAATCTTAATTGTTTTTTTTCAGGTTGAATGAACCCAAGATGTCCGAAGCAGAGCGGCAGTTTCTAGAAGGAGAGCGAGCCGACCGCAGCCTGTTTGTCCAGGAGCTGCTTTTGTCCACGCTGATGCACGAAGAGAGCTCCTCCTCCGACGAGGACGAGCGTCGAGACTTCGCCGACTTCGGAGCCATGGGCTGCGTGGATATCATGCCTTTAGATGTGGCGCTGGAGAACCTCCAGCTTAGAGAGAGCAGCTCTACGGGGAAGGAGCCTCCGCCGCCTCCTCTTTGATGTCCGAGCATCAAGCAGACTGTGTCCTCTGTGCTGCAACTGTCAGTGATGGGCAGCAAACAGCAGCAGTCCTCCCCCAGCCTCGCCCTCCTTTCTCCCTCCTCTATTTTCTGAGTTTGTTTTTTCGGTGATTGTAATTTCAGGCCTGTCACCATATTTGTTACATTGTAAACAAAAATAAATGAGAGCAAGTGGGATAAATGTGCGAGTGCGCAAAGCAACTGAGTGAGCGAGCAAAAGAAGAGAAATATATAAATATATATAAAATATATATGAAGTTGATAATCAATCCACATAACTTTTCTTTTCTTTATCAGGTAAATGTTACAGGCAGCTGTGGCAGACCTTTGCTTCCTGTGACATGCAAATGGCTCTCCGTATAAATACTCCACATTCAAAAGTCAAGAGGGCACAGGCTCCTCTGATGAAGCTGCTGTGTGTGTTTATGACTATTAATAAATAAAAAGTGCTTGGATGGGTTACCATAACTACTGCATGCAGTTATTTGCGGCGTGCATGACTTTTAATGACCCTGTCATTAAGACTTTTTTTTTTTTAAGTATCCCAAAGCTTTCAACTGTTTTTAAATGGTTGCTTCAAACATGGTTAAATATTGAAAATTGAGTAGTTTACCAAACTGACATGCAGAAATTTAACTCTAACAATATATTTTGTTAGATTTTCTTTTGAGTATTTCGAATGAAGAGATTGGAATCTGCGGTGGCTTCTGAAGAAATGCTGCGATGTGTGTTTCTCGGCTCCGGTTTCGCCTTTTTTTTTTTCTTTTTTCTTTTTCCTCTCTGTGACGACTGTTTGAATTTGTCGACTGCGACTGCACGCATCAGATGAAAACTAGGAACAGAAGAAAAGATGTTTCCTAGATGTTAATGTTTAGTTGTAAGCTGTTAAGGCACAGTATGCTTTATTATTTATAGACAGACGCCCAACTCGACCCAGTGCTCCTCCACGCTCTGCTCATGTCAGACCACATGCTTTCGATGGCTTGTATGAATTTCTTTGCTGGATATCAGGAGCTTGAGACTTCTTTTTTTTTTTTTTCACACTGCATTTTTTTTTTTCTCCTTTTTGTTTGTTTTAAAGAGAAGACGTTCTTTTTTTTTTTTCTGCTAAAGCTAGCACTTTCTATTTATTCATGTTTGTTTTCTGATTCTTTTGAGCCTTGATATGGATCATGCCACCTTCATGCCTATACTTTTACCCTCTATGTAAAATACAATGAGATGTATATTGAATTTGTGCGTTAACTTTCATAATGGTTCTAAGACATGGGCAGACTTTTTTTTAAAATGTAAATTTAGAATACAATAAATATAAACTGCGCACAGCTTTTGATGAAAGCAAGAGACCACCACGCCTTTTGCACCTTGTGTTATTGTTTTCATAATTATCTGTTGGTACTTGACGACGTTTCAGACGGTTTTTCTGCTGAACACCCCCTTATGGTTTAGAGCAACAGTTTCACCCCTTTTTTAGAATTAATATGGGCCAAATAAACTATTAATTAATAGTTTGTAACGCTATGATGAGGCGGTAAGCAGATGGATTTGTCAAATTGCTCCTGAAGGGAATCAGTGTAGACTTTTGTATTGACAGATAATGAATAATAGTAAAGTACAGTGAGTATGAAATGTGTCTTTACAGGAAACGTTATGATCCTCTTTATTATCTGCATACAGCTCAGTGTCTTTTAATGCAGTTTTGATCTTGATGTGAGCAGTTTAAGTAATACCATACATCATATAGTATGTTTTGGAGTGAATGAGAAACAAAAGGAGAGTTCTGATTTTCGTTCTTCCTGCAGCAGGCGGGGGTGAAGCTTCCCTCAGAGGGCAGCAGGTGACCCCTCATGTAAGACACCAGATAAATCTGTTGAGGAAGACGCCCTTGGGCTTGATGGATGTTTTGACCCTGCGGCGCGTCCTCGCCTTTGGAGTAGCAGCGAACGCACACCGAGGTACGCTGCACACCGCACACAGCTTACCGTTTCGTCAGCATAAACCGACGTGCGACGCCGTAAACACACATTTAACTGTACAATATGCTTTCCTGAGCTGTAGCTTGTTTGTCCTTGTGTGTGTGTGTGTGTGTGTGAGGCCCTGTAGGCCAGCTGTCCTTGTCACTCCCCTGAAGTTATTGTTAGAAACAAATGGTGCCCGCGGGATAGTTTTCATGACACATGTTGGGCTGCTGGTTCTTTTTTAAGTAGTTCCACCAAAAGCAAAGCAGATTAAATGTCATACGCACTTTGGGAGACAATCTGCCAGTGTGTGGTGTTAGGTTTGTCCAAAGCCTCGAGAGGAGGAACTGCTGAGTCAGGAACTGAGAACGTTACCTGGAAGTTTATGTATAAACCAAATCAGTAGGTTAAGCACATAATAAATATTTTTACATTTATATTTCAAGTGTAAAAAAATGAAGAATGAAATGGAAACACTCAAGTAACACTTGACTCGACATCAAAACTATTATCCAACAACTTTGGATTTATGCGGTAAGGAATCAAAACAAAGCTGTGTCTCATGTTTTAGAATCGTCCGTCTTTTTCTTTGCTTCCTACTTGATGACATCGTCTCCTGAAGCTTTTCCAGCAGCCTTAAAGGAGTTCTTGCTGCTTTTACCTCCCTCTGCAGTCCAACTCGTCCCAAACCATCTCAGTTGGGTTCAGGTCAGTACACTGGGGAGGTCAGGTCTTCTGATGCAGCGCTCCATCACTCTTGGTCAAACAGTTCTTACAGCCTGGACCTTGAAGCTGTTTCCTGGGTTGCTGTCCTGCTGAAAAACAAATGATGGTCCCACAGAATCCCGTGGGACGGCGTGTCACGGCAGAGTGCTGCGGTGGCAACTGTTTCCTTGAATTCATAATTAGAAAACGACATCACAGCTCCTCCTCAGTGCTTCATGGTGTACATGCAGCTCTCTGCATTTTTGATTACTGCCACGGTTGGTATTTAAAAAAACAAACAAAATCCACATCTCCTATGGTCTGATGTTCATACCTTGTGTCTCGTAGTCCGAGGGTTAGTTCTGTTCTCGTCTTCTTCAGTAGTGGTTTCTTTGCAGCAGTTTGACCATGAAGTCCTGATTCACCGTCTCCTCTCAACAGTTTATGTTCAGATGAATCTGCCGCTTGAATTCTGGGAAGTGTTTATATGCGCTTTAATCTGAGCTGCTGGTAGCTCTTGATTACTGAGGCTCTCCTCTGCAGCAGGAGTCTGTTTCATCACAGTATTCAGTTGGTTGTTGAATTGCATTTGAAGAAATGTTCATAGTTCCAACCCTGAAGTTGTCCAGGTTGTCTGACCTTCATGACCTCAAGTAATGATGGACTGTTGTTTGTCTTTACTTAGCTGAGCAGTTCTTGCTGTTGTATGGATTTACTACAACCTTCTAAACCCCAAATCCCACTTGCAGGTTTATAAAGCACGGTTTCGGGCCGCCGCTATAGCTCACCTGGTTGAGCTGGCGACCCATATATAGGGGCAGCGGCCATGGATTCGAATCCCACTCATGGCCCTTTGCTGCAGCTCATTCTCCTCCCCCACTTTCCTGTCTGTCTCTTGACTGTCCTATGTAATAAAGGCCATAAAATAAAATAATAAAAAGCACGGTTTCTTTAAAACAAACACCAAATCACTTAATTTATCAGAGCCACTAACTGTAAAAGCAGCAACTTTCTAATAATCCTCGAACTAATCATGGATAAATCGTAAAATATTTCAACTGCTCCTCACAGTACTTAAGAAAACATACTGTAGGCTAAGCTAACTGGCAGCTAGTTTCATATTTCCCAAACCGTGTACTGTGTAATTAGGTGTATCCAGAGTTTCTTGAATGGTGGCACGAGACATGAAGAATCCCGAGGGCACGAAGCGTATTGTAAGACATACCACCTTTATTAAATGCACAGTATCACAAGGAACATTTCCATTAATTGTGGATAAGCTACTCACATGATGCACAAAGCATTGAATTGATTGATAGAACTGGCTGATTAAAGCAGGATTAAATCTGCCAGGAGAGTACACACACACACACACACACACACGCTCACACACACTCTCTTGCATTCAGATGTATGCGCCAGTGCACACACACACACACACACACACACTCTTTGTATTCACACAGTAAGTAAAATCTGTTATCTGCACAGGAATGAAAACTGTCATCTTTTTTCTTCTTTTACCATATATTTACAAAAAAATCATTAACGTCCCCTCCCCCCAAGAGATAGATTACATTCAAAAAAGGTCCCCACCCTTCTAGATTACATTCAAAATAATATACTATTCATGATGCAAAGTCACAGTTATTCATCTGAAAGAGGATCAAAATAGGCTACAGTCAGTCAGAGGTTGAGTGGTGGGGTTGGCCAGGAGGCGACCTTTTGACCTCCTCGCCATCGGCCACACGCCTGCCGGGACGCCTGTCGGCCAGGAGAGGTCCTGATGTTTAGAGTCTGTGGTTCTCCTACAGACAGGCAGCATCTCAGGCAGCCTCTGTGTGAGTTCCCCATCACAGTGGAGAGGAAAAGAGGAGATCTTTTTTTTTTTTTTT